>NC_074715.1:12471785-12728709 GCF_947242115.1 Biomphalaria glabrata
GTATAGACATTGCAGACATTATAGACAGTATAGACATTATATAGACATTGCAGACATTATAGACAGTATAGACAGTATAGACATTGCAGACATTATAGACAGTATAGACATTATATAGACATTGCAGACAGTATAGACAGTATAGACATTGCCTTCTGAGGTAGGGGGAACTTTAGAGGAGACGAAAGTTTCAGACTCTGAATCACTGTCAATCTTCCCCCCCCCCCTTTCCATCTTTTCAGCCATTCCATCCCCTCTCTGTGTCTCTAACTTCAGTGTGTCTCTAGCTTTTGTGTGTGTGTCTAGCATCTGCGTGTCTCTAGGACCAGGCACCTGCCCATGACAAAAGCAGTGACAAATTGCTAAATACCAGGCAGTCAGACCGGAAGTCGTGGTGACGTTGAAGAATGGCGGCGATGTTGATAGGTTGATGTCCGGCGAAAGTCTGGGGAGGAGATGTCTGGCAGGATTCGTGAGGGAGAGTGACCGGTGGTCAGATTTCAAGGAGCTGATGTGGGCATATGGGGTCAATATGGACAATATCTTCAGATGCGTGCAGATTGTCAGAGATGGAGACTCTTTCTGCAAACGTAAAATGGTTTTGAAAATTTGTGTTTTTTTTTTGTCATCACAGATTTTCAAATGATAAGATAATGACTTGACATCCACACACGTAAACAGCAGCCTCTCTACACTCACACACACACATGGAGATCGAGCAAAGAAGAGGTGTAGAGAGGTGGAAAAGAGAGATGAAGAGAGAAGGGAGGAATAAGATGTGAACAGAGAGGGGGGGGGGCAAGAAAGGGGTGGACAGGTGTAAGTAGAAAGGGAATAAGAGAGGAGGAGGTAAAGAACAGGACAGAGTGAGAGAGAGAGATGCGAAGACAAAGGCAAGAAGAATGAAGAAGTTGTGAAAAGAGGTGAGGAGGAAATAGATAGTGTGTGGGTAGAGATGAGGGGGGTGTTAGAGAGAGAGAGAGAGAGGCATGGGAAAAAAGACTTTAATGAAAGGAAAGGTGAGAGGATATGTGGGAGAAAGTGGTATTGAGGAAAAGAGAAGCGGAGAGAGGGAAAGAGAGAGAGAGGGAAAGAGAGAGAGAGAGAGAGAGAGAGAATAACTAGAATTAAAGAAAAGAAAGAAGTGAAGAAAAAATAGAGACAGAATTTTTAAAAATTAGAATGTCTACGTCATCCGCAAATCTCTCTCTTTCTTTCTCTCCTCTCTCTCTCTCTCTCTCTCTCTTTCTTTCTCTCTCTCTCTCTCTCTCTCATGTCGAGATTTTAATCATATGGCATGGAAAACTAGTCCTCACCCATGGCGCCTTTCTCTTTCTCAAAGGTTGGCCAACTCACTCTGCACTGTTTGTTTTGAATTGAAGAGACGCTTCTTCGTGTTTGTTTCCACTTCTACAAGTTCTACATTCAGAATAGAACACACCTCCATCGGTTTAGTTGGACAAACCAACGACCGCGCATTAACACCTCATAGATATCGCCTGCAGATCATTTTATCGAGAAGTCATTACAAAATCTAATAGCTTGATAACATCTTGTTGTCATAGTTTTAATTACGTCTAAACTCTGACATCTTAGCGCCTAAACCTATTGGAACTTCAGCCATATTGCTAATAAAGCCACTGAAGAGTCTCTGCCCAATCAATCAATATTCTATAAACGTAAATTGATGGAATCGGACAGATTTGTTTACTTCGAATGATAGCGGTTTTAGGGTCTGAAATTGATTGAATTGTATTGGGGGGGAAATCAATGGCTTATTGGGTTAAAGTGACGGAATGGTTGGCGTGTTACGAAAGCATTGTGCCCTCGAACTCATTCAGTCCAAAGCTAAAATGTTAGTCGGGTTCCGACATTTTTTTTTTCTATTTCTTTCTTGTAAAGACCGGGAGGGCTCGGCCGTCCCGATACTCAAGTGGAAGGCCCTGGTCATTATGATCGAATCGAATTACGGCGGTCCCCTTGACAAGCCTTGCACGGAATAACAATTGCTAAATTAGCGGCAAGAAGCCGATGAATGGAAGAGCAGAATGCTGGGAAGATGAAGGCGGGACACGTCTTCCGGTCGCTACCGCGGTATCTGCTTGGCATCGGGAATTTCCAAAGACGTTTCTGAAATGATTTGTTCCATCAATAAATTTATTTTTTTCTTCCTATTTTTTGAAAGACCTTCACCAATATTTTCAGTGAATGATAAATCTTTCATTTCCTTCCTTAGATTTATTGTATAATTCAAATTCTATCCATACAGTATTTTGTGATTGTTTCGTTCTATCGTCTGCAGACGATATCAAATAAAAAGATGGATTTCTGCAAGCCAGGGGGAAATAAACAGTATATGTATAAGAAGAAGTTTATAGACATTCAATTTTGAAGCTGTGATAAAATATATTCTTTTACGACTTTATCTTCTTCTCTACCATGGATGGCGAGTCGTAACGATGGTCTGGCCGGGGTTCAAACCCATTCCACAGACAGAGGTAGGGTGGAAGAGATCTTCAAAAAAATCAAATTAAAAATTGAGCAATTTATTCCCACCTACAATATCACATACAGTAGTATGGATGGTGAGCTAAGCGTATAGAGCGTCGACCTAATATAGCGAATATCGTGGGTTCAATCCTCATATTAGCAAAAAAAAAATTATTATTGAACAAAAATTATTAATACTTAGTTTAGTATATTATTTGAACACAAAATATTAATTGATTTTTTTTAAAAATTGTTTAAATGCTTTCTTTTTTGGCTAGGCTCTATAATCTGTTAGAAGTTTTTGCTTTCAAGTTCATTAGGTGACCATTACGATTTTATATATCCATCGGGGCAGATCGATGTCTAATTGATCGATTTATTGATTGATTGAATATTGCTGATTGTGTGTTGGTGATGTTCCAACAGCTCATGCTTGCAAAGGCTCAGGCGATAAAGGCTCTGACTGACCCAGCGTTGGGAAATAGTTTTTTGTCACGTACAAACCGAACTAAAGGTAATCAAACTCCAGAGTTTTTGTTTTAGTGTTTTGTTTTGTTTTCCTCCTGTAATGCGCCAAGTGAGTGCTGGGTGGATCTGTCTACAAGCTAAAACGCGATGCGGCGTCCGTTGAGTTAATTTCGCCTGGAGCTAATGGACTAATTTTGTCACTCTGCGTATCCCGTGTGTCACGTAATGGCCCGCGTGGTGTGCTTCTTTGTGTGGGTGTGGGAGTGTGTGTGTGTGAGAGAGAGTGAGTGTGTGTGTGAGTGATCCAGCAACTAGGCCTAGGTCCTGATATCTCCCAGTCACCATTTAAGTTTTTTTGATCTCAGTGTTTCTCAAACTTGGAATATTTGTACCTTGAACAGCAACTTGGCCTAGGTCCTGATATCTCCCAGTCACCATTTTAGTTTTTTTTTATCTCAGTGTTTCTCAAACTTGGAATATTTGTACCTTGAACAGCAACTTGGCCTAGGTCCTGATATCTCCCAGTCACCATTTAAGTTTTTTTGATCTCAGTGTTTCTCAAACTTGGAATATTTGTACCTTGAACAGCAACTAGGCCTAGGTCCTGATATCTCCCAGTCACCATTTAAGTTTTTTTTATCTCAGTGTTTCTCAAACTTGGAATATTTGTACCTTGAACAGCAACTTGGCCTAGGTCCTGATATCTCCCAGTCACCATTTAAGTTTTTTTGATCTCAGTGTTTCTCAAACTTGGAATATTTGTACCTTGAACAGCAACTAGGCCTAGGTCCTGATATCTCCCAGTCACCATTTAAGTTTTTTTTTATCTCAGTGTTTCTCAAACTTGGAATATTTGTACCTTGAACAGCAACTTGGCCTAGGTCCTGATATCTCCCAGTCACCATTTAAGTTTTTTTGATCTCAGTGTTTCTCAAACTTGGAATATTTGTACCTTGAACAGCAACTTGGCCTAGGTCCTGATATCTCCCAGTCACCATTTAAGTTTTTTTTTATCTCAGTGTTTCTCAAACTTGCATATATTTGTACCTTGAACATAGTGAAAACAAGAAAAGCTTTTAAAAAATACTTTTTAAAAAACAAAGCTTATATTAAGTCTAATTATTGTATCAACTAAATTTGAACAGTCTGCAATTTTAACAGAGAACTGAATGAAGACATACTAAATCTGTGCGATTAGAAATATTTTTGCCAATTGTTTTTGTTTAGATTTTAGGTTTCTCCCTGCGCTATGATCCTATCACTTGTCTGGACCTGTTGGGAAATGGAAAAAGGGGGGGGGGGGGAGAAAGGGGGGTATCTTCGTGAATGTTTACATGATCCTTTTTTTTTAATTGCACAAAAAAATAAATCCACTAAGGGTTCAAGAGTCCTCAAGGGGACTAATTCAACTTATTATAACACCACATCTGTCAAGTACCATTTCTTTCCCTTGTTCAAGCCAACAAACAAAGTAATTAATTACCAATAGTAAATTAATTAATTGGTTAAATTTTAAAATGATTCTTGTGTTGTCAGGAAAAAGAAATAATTTTGCAAAATTTCAGCTTGATCCGAAATTGGGTGTGGGAGAAATAACGTGTACAAACTTTTTGCCAGACAGACAGAGTGAGTTGATAAAAGCTTTGTAAAAAAAAAAAAAAAAAAGGAAAAGGGTCGTCTTATTTGTTTGATTTATAAGTTTCGGACGTTCCTTCAGAAATAAAGATGATTACGTCCCAGCTAAAAAGTCCTACATGACGGCAGAGCAGGGTTCAAACTCAAGCCCATCGTGACGACCATACGACCAGGCGGCTATCTTTATTGACCTGATCGTGATGACATTTTAAAACAACCAAACTTAAAAATACTTTAAAAAAAAAGGGTGGGGGCGCTTATCTATGGGGAAGAACGCCACATTTACAACTATATACATCACGTTTATGTAGAATTTGTTTCTCTTTTTCGATATCAAACAAAATACTTAATTACCAATATTCAATTGATTCATTGGTTAATTTTCTAATTGATTCATGTTTTGTTAAGTGTAATAAATAATTGTGCTAATTTGCAACTTGATCCAAGAATTGGGTGTGGAAGATCTAACGTGTTCAATATTAGACCGACAGAGTGAGTTGATAGAAGCTTTGTACAAATCTATGCTTTGAATGATTTTATAACTTTGTATGTGGGAAAGTGTTAGTTTTTTTTTTTGGTTTAGGGGGTGTGGGAGGTTAATGGAAAAGCCTGCATCACGTGATCTACTAGCTATGATGGAAACTGTTTCCGAGTGATTCGTCCATGATGGTTAACGGTTCTCAATGACCACGTGACAATGTCTACAAAAAAAAAAGAGTAAGATCCGTGGAGAAACGGGGAAGGGGTTTGAGCGCTATTTGAGGCCATCACCTCCTCCTGGTCTTGGTCTGACATGGTGAACACCATAAACTGAAAAAGTTGACATTTGATATAAGTATTTTTTTTAAAGATATAACAAAAGAAAATCAGTCTGCTTAGGTAGGCAGAAAAAAAAAAGGGGGGGGGCAATTTTTTTTGTATGAAGCAGACATTGATTATTCTATGAGATGCACAGCTTGGCACCAAGGTGCTGGCTTATAGTATCAGTCCCTGGTCAGATGGACGGCGAGGGAGTTGAGAGGTGGGGTTGGGGGGGGGGGGTCCTAGTGTGGAAGAGAAGAGGAAGTCTGAAGAGGAGAGGATGGGGTGGTCACCCACCCCAGTGTGTGCTAGTCTTACTGTTGATCGGATTATTTTGGTGGTTATTTCTAGACACGTGGTCTTTTTACAAAGCTTATATTAACTCACTCTGTCTGTCTGTCTATCTGTATGGTAAAAAGTGTGTACACATTATTTCTCCCTCACTCAATCTCGGATTACGCTGAAATGTTGCAGAATTATTTCTTTTACTTGACAACACAAGAATCAATTTTAAAAAATTAAGCAATTAATTAATTAACTATTGGTAATTAATTATTTTGTTTGATATCTTAAACAAGGGAAAGAAATCGTACTTGACAGTTGTGGTGGTATAAGCTGAATTAGTCCCCTTGAAGACTCTTGAGCCTTCAGTGAACATTTTTTATGCATTTAAAAATCGATCACATAAACATTCACAATTCTTCCCTTGCCCTTTCCCAACTGGTCCAGATAATTGATAGGATCATTGCGCATTGAGAAAGCTTAACGCTAAGCAAAAACAATTGGTAAAAATATTTCTAATCGCACAGATTTATTATGTATGTCTATATCAACCGAGCATATATACAATTGCAAGACTGATCCGAACTAATTGAATGAATTACACTTTATATAAATTTTGTTTATTAAAAAAAGTATTTTTATGTTTTTCTTTTTTTTTTTAATAACTTATATGATCTTTGTTTTGTCTGCTGATAGTAAGTTGTAGTCGGTTTTTTTTTTTTAGACAATCAAATCGATAGATCGATGAATGAAAGTATGCCAGGGTTATGCAGTCAGTTCTTGTGAGATTAGTGTGTGTTTGAGATGGGGTGAGCTGTGGTACAATAAGTCATGTACATTTTTCTTTTCTTTCAAGCTACAGTGTTGCATTATTGACGCGATTTACCTCTAGGCAACACAAGCTATAGTTTAGGGCATCTAAGAAATATTTAGCACTGACATATAATATCTGAACTTACAAATGGCATCATAAAAACCCCACATCTCAATTAGCTTAGGGCCTTTTCAAATCTAAATCTGGCACTGTTGAAGCGGATGAAACATTCACATTATACAATTCAACATTTCCTTTTTTTGTTTACAATATAAATCAAAGTCGCGCCACCTTATAACCTGAAACGTCTCTATTTTAAACTTCGCTGTGATGAATCGCTCAATATTTTATAATATTATTACAACCAGCGGGGCCATACATCATAATATTTATTTTCAATACTCCTTGATGTACTAATAATGAGCGATTCAATAAAGCTACTTTAAACCAGTCTAGGCCAGTCTTAACAGAAGCCCGTCTGCTCCTGCTGGGATGCCGTCATTATTAAATAACATTCAGGAATCTAATTTAAAATGGAAGGCAGCTCCCAGGTGTGATCCAATATGAGTTCTGGTGAATTATGGTATGAATAATTTAAAAACTTCAAGGAGGTGGGGGGGGGGGGGTTGAGTTAGTCAAACTGTTTATATGTGTTTATATAATATCAATGCCCACTAGATGAATGCCAAGTTCTTTACTTGACCGTAGTTGGTTAACATCAAAGGATTATAAAACAAGGTGTTTAAAAAAAAAGAATATACATTAAAATTATTTTTATTTTTTGGGGCTCGTTTTGGTTAGAATTATGGTTGAAGGGGATGATATTTAGGGACAGGTTTGGATTTTAGGGATGCAGACCCCCTAGACCTCCACAAGAAAGGAACTTACGCATAAGAGATAAAAAAAATATCCGAATTTCGGAGGGTCAGAAACTTTTATTTTTGTTTCCTAAAATTTTATTTTCGCATTTTTACGGGTGGCAAAAACGTCGTAATTAAAAAGTGTCAGCTTGTAGCATGCTGGGAATAGGTGAATACAGCTCAATATTTAAGACAATGCGTCTACCAAGGGCCTTAACCCTAAAAAATCCTCAAAAATATACACAGTATAAATTTTAAAAAAAAGCATATTAAACATTTTTTTTAAAAAGGAAAGCGAGATAAAATTTACAAGAACTCTTTTTATTTCTTTCGTCTAAAATATAGCAAGCTTTTAGATAAAAGTATTTTCATTCATAAGTGGATCTTTACTAAAACTTTCGAAAAAGTGTAGGACCTCCACAAGCATCTTGCCTCGGGGCCGCCACATACTTAAATCTAAAAAATTAATTGCAAATTGTAAATTTAATAAAAAATAAAATTTAAAAAAACAACAACTATAAATTTAACTATAAAATACAAAGTTTCACACCGCTTAGCTTGGCAGTTCTAGATCCAATAAACATATGACATATCCCTCCGCGTGATTGAAACACTAGGGCGAGATTTATACAATGTAACAAATCACTCCGCCTGACAAGCACTTGGACTAGGTTTGATTGTTTTACAGAGGACATTGGCACGCGCGGTAGTGACCATTGTGAGACGTGTTTACACCCGGACAATGCCTTCATCGTCGTCCTCCCATGCTGCGATGCTCGAGCAAGCACGCCGACAGTAAACTCCGCGGATAAACTATCCATATTTATATGTGTATGTACCAGTTTGTGTGTGTGTGTGTGTACCAGTTTGTGTGTGTGTGTACCAGTTTATGTGTGTGTGTACCAGTTCGTGTGTGTGTGTGTGCGGGGGGACATGCATTTGTAGCATTGATCGTTCATCATTGAATTAGAACGACCCCCCCGTCCTCCCCCTCTCTAGTACGGAAAACAAATAGACTTGGTTTAATTTTTTGCAGTAAACAAGATGGAAGTACATTTAATTAAACAATGCAGGGGATGATGGGATATGAAACATGGCGATTACAGCAGACGATGTAACTTTAAAAAACAGCAACATTGATCATAAACGAAATTGTATTAAGTTTAAGAACCAATCCATCTTTTCAAGCAATATCACGTCTGCGGAGCCCTTTTCGCCGGACTTTTGGCATCTAGTTTACTAATAAGGAAAGTTGAATCTTCATTTATTTTTCAAATGTTTGTTTGTTTTGTTTATAACTTTTTGTGTCTGTGGCATTTTACGTCTCGAGGGTCATTCTATTCTCTTTGCAACGTCTCATGTGACTAAAGAGGCCAATCCTTGATACACTACTGTTATCACAGGCTGGGCATCTGTGATCCACAGATGCTGGTTAGGCTAATATGCAAAGGTATCTGAGGTGGTTTGGCAATCATGTCAAGAGGGCACATCCTGCTGCTAATAAACCAAACCTTTGTGAGATCTAAGACTAAGAGAGTAAACCCTAAGTGAAAATCTGGTTTTGGAGCCCCGTAGACAGAAGGACAGGAGTACGACCACTGCTCTCTGACAAACTCCTGCGCACATCTGACACCAAATTGAGATGCTGTTCCATCTCTTTTTGGATCCGGTCATATGGAAGAAAGACGAGTGTTCTCGTTTGGGTAGCCCAGCACTTTGCAAATTTTCCGGCCAGGCTTTCCACCAGCAATGGAGAGGTCACTCCATCTCCGGCCTTCTCTGTTTACGTGACAATACATAGTGGACATTGTTTATGTTGTTGTTGCTAGTGTATCAGTTGTAGATTTCTGTAAATAGAAAGAACTGTAATACAATATAATATATCCACTTAAACATTTTGTCTAGAGTTACCTGTTCATAAATAAACTGTCCGTGATTGTTTTTTATGTTGCTGTTGGGTTTTTTGCTTCCAGAGTCTAGGTAGGTCAGTGACGTCAGTCTTATGGCGTCATTGTGCTTGTGAGACGAGTTAGTGATAGCAGAGAGAGAGAGAGACAGAGAGAGAGAGCTATATGATAGAGAGAAAGAGGGAGAGAGGAAGCCAAGAGAAAGAATGACAAAGAGAAAAAGCAAAATGCAAAAAAAAAAGTACTCTTTTAAAAAACAACAACCTTATATTAAGTGTATCAATCAATTGGATCAGTCATGTAATTACATTTGTAATAAGCCTCAGACGAAAATGCATAAAGGGGACTAATTCTGCTGACACCACCGCTTCAGTCAAGTACTATTTCTTTCTCTTGGAAAGGGGACTAATTCAGCTTGTACCACCATTTCAGTCAAGTACTATTTCTTTGCCTTGTTTAAGATACCAAACAAAGTACTTTAATACCAATAGTTAATCAACTAATTGGTTCTTTTTTTTTAAATTGATTCTTCTGTTGTCAGGAAAAAGATAATTGTGCAAAATTTCGGCTTAATCCGACATTGGGTGTCGGATAAATAGCGTGTACACACTTTTGGCCAGACAGACAGTTTACTAGTTCACTAGATTAAAATCATCTCTTGTGATATATAGTGAATATCTCAAAACCGAAAAATACAGAGTCACTTCGCAGCTTAAAGTCAAATAATTAAATAATTAAAATCAATTTAAATAAAATTTAAATTTAAAACATTTTGTTTTACATAGGATAAAAAAAAGATATGGGTGGAAAGTGAATTTGAAGGTTCAAACCCACTTTGAGCAAACGACGTCTTTGTCTGCGCTAAATGTGGCAAGTAGATTTTTGTTATCTGTTAATAATTCTTCAATTTTCGTTAAACTTTGAAGTCATACGTAGACTTTCAGGCTATTTTCATTTCTAATGCACTGAACTATACCATGCATCATTTTCCATGGTATCATAAAATGACGGACTTCTCTTTAAACTTTGAAGTAGAAGAATTACTTCTACATATATTTCCGAGCCACTTTCATCTATAAGACACTGACCTATATCCTGCATCATTTCTCTAGCAGCTAAAAACTGGATACTTTGCTATGGCCAATTAGTCTACGTTAGACATTGGCTTTGATTAATTAGCTCGCCTTTTTTGTGTTTTTTTACTTTGGTCAAACCTTCTCATCACGTGACATATACAGAGAGAGTTACAAAACAAAACGTCTGCTGTGATTAAGAAAGGGAAAGGGGGGGAGAGGGGCAGGGGTCAATATTAAAGAGACAGCAGGTGCCACTAAATAAGGCCGAGAAGTTAAGATGTCACTTAGCGCTGACAGCGGCATCAGGTGTTATGGGGAACTGACGTAGTCAGTGTCACTCAACGCCGAGAATCACGTGAGAAATTGAAGCCATCCACAAGCTCTAAGACACACATATACACTTACACGCTCACACACACAGACACGCACACACAAGCTCACATACACACACACACACACTCCCAGACACATGTACACCCACCCATACGCTCACACCAAGAGAAATGAGAAGAAGTATAACAGCGTTGAGAACAAATCTCGGTTGGTGTCTCAAATTAATGAAGTCAGACACAGAAGCCTCCCAAAGGTCCGAGGCTGAGGCTGAAGAAAGTAATTAATGTTGACGCCGCGGACACTCCTGAAGGAGATGTGCAACAAGTAATTGCCCCACGACTCCCCGCCAAAACAGCTGCCCCCCACCTCCCTCCTTAGAATCTCCCAACGGAGTCCTCACTCCGAGCTTAACAGTGTTATAACGTATGAGCCGGGTCAAGACAAGAGACAGAGATGTAATTTTAGGACATGCCCCACCGGGACCTCGGCTCTAGCTAAAGATGTTGTCCCATGAATTCTATGGGGACTTTCCAAATGTGAGCAAGCATTTTTGAGGAGAATTTTGGAAAATTAAAGGCCAGAAAAAAAAGAAAGTTAAAATAAAATGTATAAATCATAAGCTATACAATATTCTTGGGGGGGTTGTTTATTTCTTGAGTCTTGAGATAAGCTGTGTCTGGTGGCAGAGCTAAACATGGACATGGAGCAAGCATCTTTGAGGGGAGTTGTGGAAAATTAAAGGGCCAGAAAACACAAAGTTATAATAAAATTTAAAAAATCATAAGATATACAATATATATAATTTTTGTTTTCGGGAGGGGGCTATTTATTTCTTGAGCTGTCTATTGGCAGAGCAGAACATGGACAACAAAATGTTTGCTGTTTCTTGTCCTACTGCTTGCTCCTACTATTGTCAAAGTCAAAAGTTGAAAGGTGGAGGTCAAAAGCACAAGTTGAAAGGTCAATAGTGTTACGTCTTTCTGAATCTTCTGGCTAGATGTATTAGTTGGCACACAAATAAAAGAAACAGCAAAGAACTTGACGACTAAACTTTCAGTTTCATATAACTTTAATGACTATTAACTCTAACATTACTGTAACAGGTAGCGTAGAAGACTGTAAAATATCTGTCAGTTTACAGTTAGCTATACTTCGTTGCACTGCATCTCTTCACTTCGTTGCAATTCCTCTCTTCTCAACTTGCATCGAGCCGTATTCCACAGAACAGACCAACGACACACTTCCCAGTGTCGCTCCAGGTCTCCTAAAGCTGAACCAAGTCGTAACAGACCAACGACACACTTCCCAGTGTCGCTCCAGGTCTCCCAAAGCTGAACCAAGTCGTACTCTAGTCTACCACATCAGAGCCGCACACGTCTTACATCGACTGTATCGACTGTAACGGCTCAAGTCCACTGTAGTTCGCTGTATAGACTTTAACGACAGTAGTCCACTCTAGTTAACTCTACCCTAGTTAACTTGCATCGAGTCGTACACATTTCTCTTCCACAGAGCCGCACACGTCTTACATAGTCTGTATCGACTGTAACGGCTCACTGACGACTCCATACGACTGACTTTCACATTAACTTTCTGGCTTATATAGAGTCCCTAATCGCTTCTCCAAAGTTGCACAAACACTCCTAGTATCCTCTGGAATAACATGTCAGGAAACGTCACATCCTGTCTTTATTTATACACGTAGATTCCAGAAAACACTCGCTGCAGTGTCATCAAGTCGGGGTCACACGTAGTGACCTTTATCTGTCACTGTTCATTAGTAACTGTCCCCCTACTTAGATCTGTTCGTCCCCTGGAACAACACGTGTGGACACGTCACATCCTGTCTTTGTTTGTACATGTAGATTCCAGGGAACACTAGCTGCTGTGTCATCTCGCCGGGGTCATACGTTGACCTCTACCTATCACTGTTCATTTGTAACAATAGAAAATGTGGATGCTTTATTATCTTATCAGTTTAAACATGAGAGTTGTGTTGATGTCTTGGTGAGATGAACGTTATAGGTCTCTGCTAAGACTGAAGTATTCTGTGGCATTGGTTCTCACGACATTCGCATATCTTGTCATTTTGACATGCACATGTCATATCATTTGGACATGAACATATCATGGCATCTGAACATGACCATATCTTGGCATCTAGCATGTCATCTCTGCAAGCCAATACAAAGGTACAGCCCTCTACCAGATTATCAATGAGACATTTTTGAATGACTACCAGCCAAGCTGAAATGATTCTCGAAAGAATAATTTTTTTTTTAAATTTTACTTTTGTTTAGGCTTCTCTACATTCACTACCAACTCTTCCCAAGTCCTAGAACTTCAAATGTTATTCCGTTTCACCATAATGTCCCTGCCAAACCAAACAGATTGAAAACAGCTTTTATACACAATTTAGGTTTGTCCTAGAAATGATCAAATTTTATGGAACCCTTTGCCTATTTCTAGTTTTAAGATAAAACAAAATGTGTATTTCCTTTCAACGTTAAAGATGTACAGAGAGAAAATGCTACGTTTGATTACTTTTGAACAAGACAAGCAGCTTGTATTATTTTTTAATTTAAAAATTTTAAACAGGGGAGGATTCCGAAGAATCACTCGATTCGTAGTTTACCAAAAGGATTCCGAAGAATCGCTCCGGTCCTCGATTCGTACTTTGCCAAAAGGATTCCGAAGAATCGCTCCGGTCCTCGATTCGTACTTTGCCAAAAGGATTCCGAAGAATCGCTCTGGTCCTCGATTCGTACTTTGCCAAAAGGATTCCGAAGAATCGCTCCGGTCCTCGATTCGTACTTTGCCAAAAGGATTCCGAAGAATCGCTCCGGTCCTCGATTCGTACTTTGCCAAAAGGATTAAGAACAATCACTCCGGCCCTAGATTTGTACTTTGCCAAAATGGCTCTGAAGAATCATTCCGGCCCTCGATTCATAGTTTGCCAAATGGATTCTGAAGAATCACAACCGGCCCTCGAGTCTTATTTTGCCAACCTAAGTCCAAGATGAACGCAAAAGGTTGTGGCGTTTATAATGTAAGAAGACGAGGCGCCTTTTGTGAGGAGAAAGGAGGGGGCGGTAGAGGAGGAAGAATGGCAATGAAATAAAAAAAAATCCGGAAATCAAAGCAAGCTTGGGAAGGGGGTGGGGAAGACCCTTGGGGCCACACTATTTAATGCCATATTCTTTGAAGCAACACAAACAGATTGGATTCAACATCGCCCAGCACTTAGTTAATTAATGTGTTGATAGAGAGCCATTGTGTGAGTTAGAGGAAGAGAGGCGAGAGAGAGAGAGAGAGAGGGAGATAGAGAGACAGAAAGTAGGAGAGAGAAAGAGACAAGATGAAAAGATGCGAAGGAGAGAGAGAGGGAGAAAGTGACAAGTTCGAGAGAGAGAGAGAGTGGGAGGTATAAAGGGAGTGAGAGAGAGAGAGTTAATGAGAGAGGGAAGAGAGGAAGTAAAAGAGAGAGAGAGAGAGATAGAGAGAGGAAACTAGAATGGTATTGTATTCCAAGTGTCCATCTTGTTTGTCCCATTCTGTGCCGGAGAGAAAGTTGTTCTCACATCTTCATACCACACATTCACACACACACACACGTAAATAAGTACACACACACACAAGCCGCACGGAGCCAAGTAAAGCTAACAACCTAAAACATAACTATGTAGTACTCATATATGCAGCATGTCTAAACGCCAATCCGCCCCGCCCCTTGTCACACATTTGCGGCTATTCCTCACAGAGTGTGTGGACAAAAGTAAGTGTGGGGGAGACAGATGTGAGGTAACATATTCTGAAAGAGATAAAAAAGGAAATCATTAGTCGTTTGAACCTTGCCAGCTTTAATGTTGCTTTTTAATCGATCCGCAGGATTTTCATCCAGGATTCCGCTGGCTTGAAGACCAGTAAAACTATTTTCTGATTCAGTAACCGTCAATGTTTTCTTTGACCGCCCTCCCGCCCCACCCCACCCTCTTCTCTTGGCTCACGAAATGAATTCTCTCCCTCGCCCAGTAAACTCTCCTCTCAATAGACATACGACATGTAAAAACTGATTTATTTAAAAACCATTTTATTTTCTGTCCTGATTTGGCCGACGATTCAGCGCAGTTGAACTTGTAGCGGCGAGAGAAACAAAAAAAACAAAAAATCTGGCAACAATGCAATCAGTACTGTGGTAATCATCTAGCCTTGTGTGGCTGTCTCAATGGCTTCGCGATCAATTTGGCATTCAGCGCCCGATATCTCTCTTCACCACCCCACTCCATCTCAGCCCCACCCGCCCGAAATGGAGCGTGGTCCCAGGCCAGTAAGCAGCCCGCTGAGAGACCAGGCCACGGGGTATATTTATTTGATCGTCAAGCCGCCTGATGCCTGTCATTTTTACTGCTTTAATTAAACAGTACAGGGTCCTGTCGTGTAAAGGGGAGGCACACGCCGAGGTGGGAGGGAGGGAGGGGCGATAGAAGGGAAGGATTTCGCGGTTTAATGAATGGGTATTTGATGGACTGTTATCGACTCAATAGGTCTGACTCCCACACACGAACTAAGTAAGTGCTGATATGAGATTTGATTAGGACCCGGCGGAGACCGTAAAATCATGGTTTCTTGACAGGAAAGAGCTTAAGGCCTTTAAGCCCTTTAACTCTTATATCACCTCTTTCTTACAGGGTGACGTTATTAAATATGTTTTGATGAGCCGTCACTTTATATTCATAGAGCGTAGTCTCTCGAGTTGGCCAGGAGAACTTCATTACGAGACTTTCCTAACAACAAATACTGCTTGGGTCCATCGCACTGGTCAGTTCGGCGTGCTAAGAGTGCCTGGTGAGGATTATGTTATGGCCTATTTTTCGCTCATTAGCTTACTAATTACCCAATATAATTGTATGGTATGGTATAGACCTCGTTATGACCTACATATTTTGTAACATGACAAGCGAAGATTTTAAAGTTCAGTTTTCTTCATCTTCTAAAAAAAAAAAAACATCACAGAAGAAGATATCCTTCGATGGTTTGGCCGCACCCTTCGTAAGCCTGCATCCAACATCTCAAAATCAGCTCTAGCCTGGAACTAGCGTGGAACTAGCCTGGAACCTCCTGGGAAAGAGGAAGTGGGTTACGGCCCAGAAATACATAGCGCCCAGAATCGGATGCAGTTGCCAAACAGATGGTCAAAACGTGGGGGCAGTTGGAAAGACTTGCACAGAACCAAGACGCATGGAGGAAGCTGCTTGGTGACCTTTTCTGCCGAGAGATGACGACAGTTTTTCTTGTCATTCTTTTACCTAGACCTACATTTTGAAATACTCGTCAGAGCTCGCCAGCTGTCTCTTTCGGAAGCCATACGATGCCACGGGGTTCTCTACAATAACAGTAAGGGCAAGCTGACACGTGAACTGGGGCTTTAAAGCGTTTGAGCTCTTCTATTATGCCGACCAACTTTACACTCGATGACAAAAAAAAAAAAACTCAGAAGATAGCCTTTGGCATATCCTCCATACGGGAATCCGACACTTGCGACTTTGCTTTGGATTTCCTTACCGCGTCCTTGAAAGAGCTGTGAACTATTCATGTTCGATACCTTTAGTGCAACTGTCCACATAGATCGATACTCTCGCTTCGAGATTTGTTTCATTGCCTGTGCCACGACAGATTTTTAATTGACTAATCTATATTTTTTTTCTCCACGCACTAGGCCGCTAGGTTTGTCTAAGGGGGATGTCAGGTTAGTTGTAGCCATAGGTTGTCACATAACATACTAAATAGATTAGCATAGCATAGCATGTCAAATGTTTTATAGTATATTGTTACGATGACCTTACCATTGGCTAGTTCTTGTTTTTTAATTATACTTAGACTTGTTAGTTAATTGTACAAATACTAATCTTATTCTTTTTAATCTTATGAATATGTATATTCAATATATGGGGTCATTTCTATCATTCTATACTCGCTATACAAATATCGGAATTAAATTTAACAGGTTTTTATTAAAACTCAAACATGCATTTTAAAAAACAAGGGGGAAAAGTAATTCTGTAAGTAAAGATTATGTTGGAGGCGCGGTTGGCTGAGTGGTAAAGCGTTTGGCTTCCGAACCGGGGGTCCCGGGTTCGAATCCTGGTGAAGACTGGGATTTTTTTTTACTTTCGGGATCATCAGGGCGTCTTTGAGTCCACCCAGCTCTAATGGGTACCTGACATTAGTTTGGGAAAAGTAAAGGTAGTTGTGCTGGTCACATGACACCCTCGTTAGCCGTGGACCATAGAAACAGATGACCTTGACATCATCTGCCCTATAGATCGCGAGGTCTGAGTGGGGAACGTGACTTAAGGATTATGTTACAGGATGAGGGGGGAAAAATTTCGTATTTCCACATCGTGACAATGACTGTATCTTACATTTAGTGCGTCCACTTGTAAAACGATGGTATCCACTAGTGTCATCAGGGGGAGGGGGCTGTGGGCTTTGCACGGGGAAGTGGGGGGAGGGGGGTTGTGCCTCCTCGTGAGGCTGGTGAGACCTATCTGAACCCGAACTTTTTGACAAATGAAGCTTGCCTGAGTTTCTGCACTGAAACTTTTCGTGTGCTGTTTTCTTGTCCTCGGCGATTTTTGCACCAGTTTTCACAGCGCGATGTTCTATTTGTTTTCTTCCATATGACAGGATTCATTTTGTAGGCTCTCTGGGACCTTTAAGGGTGTCATTGAAATGAATGTGTCCATCTGAAATATCTTATTTTACTTATTTTATAAACCTAATAAGAAATGTCATACAAAGAGACAGACAAACAGACAGACAGACAGATAGATAGATACAGATAGATAGATAGATAGATAGATAGATAGATAGATAGATAGATAGATAGATAGATGGATGGATGGATGGATGGATGGATGGATGGATGGATGGATGGATGGATGGATGGATAGATAGATAGATAGATAGATAGATAGATAGATAGATAGATAGATAGATAGATAGATTAGATAGATAGATAGATCAAGAAGCTGAAGGTGTCAACATCAACAAGTTTGATACCCAATATGAGCTTTTAAATTTTTTTGTGATATATTTTTATTTTATTTTAAGTTCTATAATGGAGTCATTGTCTTTTTTTAAAATGAGTTTTTGTACTGTTTTTCTTGTTGACGGAGAAGGATGTTGACATTTGGAAGATGATAACGGAGTTCCGCCCAAGTCTAAACCTTATGAGGAGGCTGTGCTCAAGGCAGACATTGTTACTATGTGTTTGTAATGTTCTCCTGTGATTGAGCATATGTATATCATTCACTTGCCGCACTTAGGTTATTACAATGCTTTACATATTGTGTATACCACATGCGTTGGATATCATTTAGTTGCCTTCTTTAGGTTATATTATGTTTGTGAATGCAGCATCCTGCCCAGAATAAATCATCAATAACTATATTTAATATTTTATGTAACTATCTTATAGTTTACGTCAATCTAAAATTTTGAATTTCATATTTTTTATCTTTCGTCTTTTGTTCATGTCACTGACTGGTCTATTGAGCTGATATCTCTGAACCCTCGTCTTATTAGCTCGAGCTAGCAACAGGTTATCTGCCCTTCACTGTTTACACATTATGTTAACTGTTAACACCCTACCATCTGGTAATCTTTTTACCTGCCTACCCCAAGAACGAGAACCACGAGAAGAAGAAAAAAAAAAACCAGCTCACATTCCCAACCCAGCTCCCAGCATTGATTGCTGGTCAAATCTCAAAAAATTGACTGAACATTCTCGACCGATCAATACCTCAAACATTTCAACTTAGATTTGAGTTTTTAGGTTTAATTTTCTTTTCTTTCTAAAGCTTGTCTCTATGGTCACCAGTCCCCCCTTCTCCTCCCCCCCCCCCAAACCATCGCCCTCACATCTCCACGTTTATCCATAAGTCGTGTTCTCTATTAGGGCGTGTGTTGAGTTAAGCTCTTAAACCCTGGCCTTGCCTGTTAAATGGTTGGCTCTAGAACCAAGTGGTATTAGTTGTTTAGACAAAGAACAGCTTAAGTGGGACTTTGTTCGGTAGGACTTAAGTACCGGGCAATGTTGATTATGACCCAGAAAAGATATTTTAAAATAAAACAAGAAAAATATAAGAAATACTTTAAAAAAAAAGAAAGAAACCTAATGGGAAAAACCGCAGAATCATTGACATATTTATTAATACTATAAAGGTGAAACTCCTTTTTTTCTATATAAAACAAAACTAATTGATTACCACTAACTGATAAACTTATTAGTGGATTTTTTTTTATTGATTCATGTATTGTATTTGACTACGAATAATTGTGCACAATTTGAGCTTGATTGAGAGTGCGAAGTGGGGGGAAATAGGGTGTACGGACTTTGTACCAGACAGACGGAGTGAGTCGAAAGGTTTGTACCAGACGTACGGAGTGAGTCGAAAGGTTTGTACCAGACGGACGGAGTGAGTCGAAAGGCTTGTACCAGACGGACGGAGTGAGTCGAAAGGCTTGTACCAGACGGACGGAGTGAGTCGAAAGGCTTGTACCAGACGGACGGAGTGAGTCGAAAGGTTTGTACCAGATGGACGGAGTGAGTCGAAAGGTTTGTACCAGACGGACAGAGTGAGTCGAAAGGTTTGTACCAGACGGACGGAGTGAGTCGAAAGGTTTGTACCAGATGGACGGAGTGAGTCGAAAGGTTTGTACCAGACGGACAGAGTGAGTCGAAAGGTTTGTAAAAGAAGACACGACAAAATCTAGTTGACTTTCAATCTTGCACATTATGTTTGAATAATACAATTTAAATGTATCACTTTACGACCCGTTGATCTTTGCTTCCAGACAAATTAAATGTAAGAATTTTTGATAGTCTGATCCGAAAGTGGAGGGGGGTAAGGGGGGGATCATTGCAGTCATAGGAAGAAAAAAAATATTTTAAAAAATAATATTTGAAAAAGAAAAAAGCTTATATAAGATAAAGAATTGAACAATGATAGCCATATAACTCAGTTCTGTAAAGTTCATTGCCCTATTCTATATCGAACATAATTAACCAATAACTACTAATTAATTAGTCAAGTGGTAAATTTTTTGATTTATTAATGTTTTTTTAGGGACAATGAATACCTGTGCAAAGTTTCAACCTGATTGGAGAATAGGAAGTGTGAGAAATAGCGTGTAAAACTGTGTACTGGACAGACAGACAGACAGACAGACGGAGTGAGTTGATATAAACTTTTTTAAAAAAAAAGTATGTCAAGGCCTAAGCCTAAATAAAATAAAAGTTGAATTAAAGATGATCCCTGGGTAGCCTATATTTACATCTATGGTTATTTGATCGATCTGTCTGTGTGTGTGTGTGTGTCTGTCTGTCGGCCTCTTTGTTGACCATTTCCTTACTTAACCTACATTACAATAATAGTGCCTGTGTTGTCCATATAGGTTGTTTACTATATGTTACAATGAGATCACTGCATTGCAGAGTCTACTTTAGATAACTGACGAAACAAAAAATGTCTAGGTCTAAAAAATTTACATTTCAGGACTTATTACCTTCCTTCAGCAGAGCATTTCTGTTCCAAGCAAGGCATTTGTTCTGTTCTAGCAAATACATCTATTCTTTCTTAATGCTTTTGTTTACGTTTATTGTTTAGTAGTTGCTTTTTCATTCGTTTTTTTTTTCTATGTAAAGATTTCCAGTTAGAGTGAGGGAGAGCGGGAGAGAAGGAGGGAGAGTGAAAGAGAGAGGGAGGGAGAGAGAGAAGGAGGGAGAGTGAAAGACAGAGGGAGGGAGAGAGAGAAGGAGGGAGAGTGAAAGAGAGAGGTAGGGAGAGAGAAGGAGGGAGAGTGAAAGACAGAGGGAGGGAGAGAGAGAGCAGGAGGGAGAGTGAAAGAGAGAGGTAGGGAGAGAGAAGGAGGGAGAGTGAAAGAGAGAGGGAGGGAGAGAGAGAAGGAGGTAGAGTGAAAGAGAGAGGGAGGAAGAGAGAGAAGGAGAGAGAGAGAGAAGGAGGGAGAGTGAAAGAGAGAGGGAGGGAGAGATAGAAGTAGGGAGAGTGAAAGAGAGAGGGGGAAATAGAAGGAGGGAGAGTGCAAGAGAGAGGGGGAAATAGAAGGAGGGAGAGTGAAAGAGAGAGGGAGGGAGAGAGAGAGAGAGAGAGAAGGAGGGAGAGTGAAAGAGAGAGGGGGAAGAGAGAGAAGGAGGGGGAGTGAAAGAGAGAGGGAGGGAGGGAGAGAGAGAAGTAGGGAGAGTGAAAGAGAGAGGGGGAAATAGAAGGAGGGAGAGTGAAAGAGAGAGAGAGGGAGAGAGAGAGGGAGGGAGAGAGAGAAGGAGGGAGAGTGAAAGAGAGAGGTAGGGAGAGAGAAGGAGGGAGAGTGAAAGAGAGAGGGAGGAGAGAGAGAAGGGGGTAGAGTGAAAGAGAGAGGGAGGAAGAGAGAGAAGGAGAGAGAGAGAGAGAAGGAGGGAGAGTGAAAGACAGAGGGAGGGAGAGAGAGCAGGAGGGAGAGTGAAAGAGAGATGTAGGGAGAGAGAAGGAGGGAGAGTGAAAGAGAGAGGGAGGGAGAGAGAGAAGGAGGTAGAGTGAAAGAGAGAGGGAGGAAGAGAGAGAAGGAGAGAGAGAGAGAGAAGGAGGGAGAGTGAAAGAGAGAGGGAGGGAGAGATAGAAGTAGGGAGAGTGAAAGAGAGAGGGGGAAATAGAAGGAGGGAGAGTGAAAGAGAGAGGGGGAAATAGAAGGAGGGAGAGTGAAAGAGAGAGGGAGGGAGAGAGAGGGAGGGAGAGAGAGAGAGAGAAGGAGGGAGAGTGAAAGAGAGAGGGGGAAGAGAGAGAAGGAGGGAGAGTGAAAGAGAGAGGGAGGGAGAGAGAGAAGTAGGGAGAGTGAAAGAGAGAAGGGGAAATAGAAGGAGGGAGAGTGAAAGAGAGAGGGAGGGAGAGAGAGAAGGAGGGAGAGTGAAAGAGAGAGGGGGAAGAGAGAGAAGGAGGGAGAGTGAAAGAGAGAGGGGGAAGAGAGAGAAGGAGGGAGAGTGAAAGAGAGAGGGAGGGAGAGAGAGAAGGAGGGAGAGTGAGAGAGGGAGGGAGGGAGAGAGAGGGAGAGAGAGGGAGAGAGACATAAGGAAGAAGAAGAAGAGGAATAATACACAATCCTTCGTTACAAATTCCATTACCTGCACACACAAAAATCTTGTGACACATTTTAATCAATCTCAAATAAGAAAACAAAAGCTATGATATGGCATACTTTAGCCTCAACTAAATCGATGGCTGGAATGTCACATCTTCTTTATCCCCTTCACCCTCCAAATTATGAACTAATGAAATAAATTGACGGCTTCTTCTGTCTGCAGCCATGTTTCACTTTCTGTCAATGACTTCATCAGGCTGCCATTGAAGAAAACGTACGATCGTCCCACGTTTAATCGCATGAGTTACTCTCTGAATACAATCATTACAATGTTAGGTTTAGCTTAAGAAGAGACATTAGTTCTGGGCTTCAAGAGAACTAGCAAGTATAGAGCTACATGCATTGAAACAAAATATATAACTATAAATTTAGATATAGATATTTAGAAATATAACTATAAATTTAGATAGAGGTAGTGGCGTAGCTAGTGTGGGGGAGAGATTTCGAATCCCGTAATCCTCCCTAGCCCCCACTTGAGGGGTCTTCCAAATGAATGTCCTACATTTTATTTTTACATTAAATATTAAATATAACGCCACTGCCTTGTAATCTTGCTGATCACGTGAAGTCTGAAATACTAGGCAGCAAGGCGTGTGGCGATATGAATTGAGATTTGTCACTTGTGCATTATCTCGCCCATAAACAACGATATTACTCAATAAAAGAGTCTTAATGATTTTTTTTTTTTTTGCTTATTAATATTACCTATTACTAATTTTGGAATTTAGACATATATTTATTAAGTACATTATCTCATGCCATGATGTCGAATGCCAAAATGCAGGGGCCCCTTAAAAAATCAAGCCCGCAGGGCACCAAACCCTTAGCTACGCCACTGTAAAGAGGCTTTTTTTTCCTGATCTCTCCCTATTCAATAAGCTCTTTACGATAATTCTCCTTTAATTGCCTCTCTTTTTATGCCGTTAAAACGTTTTAATGAAAGTACTGGTAACTCTAACATGATAAACAATGTATGGAAGACTTTATAGGCTAAATGTTCATGTGATTTACTATCAAATGTTTACCCTCATATGTGGTAAATAAACGTACGTAACGCCTTTAACGTGATCCTCTTACCAGAGTCCCTTTTTTGGTTTTCACATTGAATGGTCTCTTACAGATCGTTGTCACTTAATCGCCATTCTCTGTATGCCGGTAAAAAGCATTAGAATGAAAGTGCTAGACAGCATATAGACTACTGATCTAGTGTCAAAGAAATACAATTCAAAAACGGAACATTACCGATACTTTGGAGTGAATCGAAAACTTGATCTATTGATTCACGAAAGCTATGTTGTTACAGACTAAGTTTATACCCAGCTTCTTCAGAACGCCTTCACGTTTCTTCTACTATTGGTGAGAGAACTATTTCAATAAACTTTAATGATATATTTGGGTATTTCTGGTCCTGTCTGGGTCTATCTGGGTATAAATAAACAAAGAGCAGACGTATTGATCTATTCTGTATAAACTTAAGTCTATGTATAAACCTAAGTCTATGTTGATAGTATCAAGAAAACAGTGAACATCAGAAGACTTTTAAAAAAAGAAGATATTGATAGAATGCTCATGTCCGGTGGCCTAAATTAAGATCACGTATGCTTGGCCATGGCCAAGTCTCCCTGCTAGCCCGTGTCCATTACTTGAGCCAGAATCAACACACAGATTGATCCAAGTGTCCAGTCACCCCCTCCAGACCAATATTTCTACTTATGTCGACCACCAAGAGTCTTTCCGTAGTGACCACGACGTGCTCTGGTCGCTTTTCTGACCAGGCCTTTGTTGGTCAGCGTCCAGCAGGTTTTTTGTTTAGTGTTATGTTGTAACCATCTAAAACATAACCAAAGATGTAGACCAGAGGTTTATATATCTCTGATTCATAGCATGTGGAAATAGCTAGTGAGAGAGAGAGAGAGAGAGAGAGAGAGAGAGAAGTTTATATGGCCTTCTTTTGATTCAACAGCCGCTACATTACGCATTGAAAATATGATGGTACACGTATCTTCCTTTAGTAGTCTGGTGAACAGAGGCGTAGCTTGGGTGAGGGAGGGAGGGAGGGGGAGAATCGGAAAATCTTCCTGGCTCCACTTGACGGGGCCTCAGAAATGTGTTTTTTTTTTACATTAAATATTTAATATTACGCAAAATGCAGAGCCCCCAAAGAGGTCAAGCCCCCCCCCCCCCCGGGGCCCGTAAATGATGGCAAATTCCTAGTTACGCCACCATATCAACAGTTAGTTTCTACGCTTTATCAACCATATCAACAGTAGTGTTCTACGTTATGTATTAATCAGAGTCTGGCGCGGCCCTACATACAACAAGGTATCTCACAACACTGTTGGCCCTCAAGGTCGACACAGTGGCCTTTTAAAAGACAACAAAGATGTACAGAAAAACAAAAGAGCAATAACTTGGATCTAACAACAAGAAATTTCGAGAACCTTTGACCTCAGACGCTACCAGAGTACTCCGTAAAGCCGATTACTTCATGAGCTTGTCATCAATTGTTATAAGCATCTGACTGATGAGCGGCCAGATGTGATGTATGTCTTTTTAAGTAGCTGACCCAATCTATACCACCGGGGCCGTATACAAAATCTATGCGGTTGGTTTTTTGAGGGTTCTTCTATTGATTATGGTTGCTGGCTAATATTTTGAACTTCTATTCAACTACTAAATAGGTAATGACTAATATGCACTATTATATTAGACGCGAGATTCAGCAAATATGTAGGTATAAAATCTTGTAAACAATGAAAGCTTTTATAGCTCTCGACATGAGCCATGACCTCAGCTCTGGAAGGAGAGAGAGACCAATGAAAGATGGCTGGTTACTACAAAAGCTAATGCCAATTTTACTTGTATTATATGAGGACGGAAAAGTCTCTCCAGAATACAGCTCTACAGTCACATGAAAAATAGAGAAAAGTAAAGTTCCACCTTCAGACCTTGCGATCTACGGACAGATAATGTAAAGGTCATCTGGTTCTGTGGCCCATGGTTAACGAGGGTGTCATGTAACCAGTACAGCGACCAACCGCATTTACTTTTCCCCAACTTTTTTCAGTTACCCATGAGATCTCTGTGTGTGTGTGGGGGGGGGGGGACTCAGGGGCGTTCTAAAGATCCCAAAAATTGAAAATCTTCACCAGAATTTGAAACCCGAGACCCCCGTTTTGGAAGCCAAGCGCTTTAAACCTCAGCCACCGGGCCTCCTACATGAAGAAGTGCTATACGAAATGAACCGTAGTCGATCTACGACTGAAGGAGGCCAACACAAGACAAAAACAAAGTTACAGCTCAAAGTTTTACTTTTGATATTGTTTCTAGATCTAAAAAATTAAAATATTACACCTTTAGTTTAGTTATCAGCCTATCTAAAGGCATTTTCTACACATGTTGTTTGTGGATCTAGATCTAGACCTATCTCTTTTTAATCTCGCCATCTTGTGTGTCACCCCGTGTTAACAATGCGCACATGTGTAGATCACTCTGAAAGACTTAAAGCCGTAAGGACGTTGGTCGACGTTTTAGAACATTACCTTTAAAGTGACCGCATTATAAATTTCAAGTACACTGACCTAGGTATCTGGTCCAAGCGATGAAGTCAGATTTTTGTTTTTGCTTTGTTTCGAATAGTATCGGTACTGAGTAGACAAAGTCCGATTGTTTACAATGTGTCACTTTATGACATCTATGGAAAGCTATTGGGCATCTCCAATAATCCAGTTCTTCACAATTGATGGATCGGTGAGCCCGTAGATCTCTTTTGATTGGTGTCTAACGCCCCACACCCCCCTGCAAACTTATGAAAGTAAGGTCGAAATCTTCAAGAATCGTTGGCCATTAGACGTATACTGGGCGCCTGGTGGCTGAGTGGTAAAAGCACTTGGTATTTGAACTGAGTTCGAATTCCATGGAAGACCTTGATCTTTGAGATTTCTAAGACGTCCTTGACATTAGTTGGGGGCCAAGTAAAATCGCTTTGTCGTCCATATAGTAGAAAAAGGATGAGTACCACGTGTCTGAAACCTTTTTTTTTAAGCACAACATATATATTTATAGGCCTGTGACTATTAAAGTAAATAAAGTATTGGAAATTCCTGATTTTGGTTATAATTCGCCCTATTATTAGACGGACAGAGTGAGTCGAAAGGTTTGTACCAGACGGACGGAGTGAGTCGAAAGGTTTGTACCAGATGGACGGAGTGAGTCGAAAGGTTTGTACCAGACGGACAGAGTGAGTCGAAAGGTTTGTAAAAGAAGACACGACAAAATCTAGTTGACTTTCAATCTTGCACATTATGTTTGAATAATACAATTTAAATGTATCACTTTACGACCCGTTGATCTTTGCTTCCAGACAAATTAAATGTAAGAATTTTTGATAGTCTGATCCGAAAGTGGAGGGGGGTAAGGGGGGGATCATTGCAGTCATAGGAAGAAAAAAAATATTTTAAAAAATAATATTTGAAAAAGAAAAAAGCTTATATAAGATAAAGAATTGAACAATGATAGCCATATAACTCAGTTCTGTAAAGTTCATTGCCCTATTCTATATCGAACATAATTAACCAATAACTACTAATTAATTAGTCAAGTGGTAAATTTTTTGATTTATTAATGTTTTTTTAGGGACAATGAATACCTGTGCAAAGTTTCAACCTGATTGGAGAATAGGAAGTGTGAGAAATAGCGTGTAAAACTGTGTACTGGACAGACAGACAGACAGACAGACGGAGTGAGTTGATATAAACTTTTTTTAAAAAAAAGTATGTCAAGGCCTAAGCCTAAATAAAATAAAAGTTGAATTAAAGATGATCCCTGGGTAGCCTATATTTACATCTATGGTTATTTGATCGATCTGTCTGTGTGTGTGTGTGTGTCTGTCTGTCGGCCTCTTTGTTGACCATTTCCTTACTTAACCTACATTACAATAATAGTGCCTGTGTTGTCCATATAGGTTGTTTACTATATGTTACAATGAGATCACTGCATTGCAGAGTCTACTTTAGATAACTGACGAAACAAAAAATGTCTAGGTCTAAAAAATTTACATTTCAGGACTTATTACCTTCCTTCAGCAGAGCATTTCTGTTCCAAGCAAGGCATTTGTTCTGTTCTAGCAAATACATCTATTCTTTCTTAATGCTTTTGTTTACGTTTATTGTTTAGTAGTTGCTTTTTCATTCGTTTTTTTTTTCTATGTAAAGATTTCCAGTTAGAGTGAGGGAGAGCGGGAGAGAAGGAGGGAGAGTGAAAGAGAGAGGGAGGGAGAGAGAGAAGGAGGGAGAGTGAAAGACAGAGGGAGGGAGAGAGAGAAGGAGGGAGAGTGAAAGAGAGAGGTAGGGAGAGAGAAGGAGGGAGAGTGAAAGACAGAGGGAGGGAGAGAGAGAGCAGGAGGGAGAGTGAAAGAGAGAGGTAGGGAGAGAGAAGGAGGGAGAGTGAAAGAGAGAGGGAGGGAGAGAGAGAAGGAGGTAGAGTGAAAGAGAGAGGGAGGAAGAGAGAGAAGGAGAGAGAGAGAGAAGGAGGGAGAGTGAAAGAGAGAGGGAGGGAGAGATAGAAGTAGGGAGAGTGAAAGAGAGAGGGGGAAATAGAAGGAGGGAGAGTGCAAGAGAGAGGGGGAAATAGAAGGAGGGAGAGTGAAAGAGAGAGGGAGGGAGAGAGAGAGAGAGAGAGAAGGAGGGAGAGTGAAAGAGAGAGGGGGAAGAGAGAGAAGGAGGGGGAGTGAAAGAGAGAGGGAGGGAGGGAGAGAGAGAAGTAGGGAGAGTGAAAGAGAGAGGGGGAAATAGAAGGAGGGAGAGTGAAAGAGAGAGAGAGGGAGAGAGAGAGGGAGGGAGAGAGAGAAGGAGGGAGAGTGAAAGAGAGAGGTAGGGAGAGAGAAGGAGGGAGAGTGAAAGAGAGAGGGAGGAGAGAGAGAAGGGGGTAGAGTGAAAGAGAGAGGGAGGAAGAGAGAGAAGGAGAGAGAGAGAGAGAAGGAGGGAGAGTGAAAGACAGAGGGAGGGAGAGAGAGCAGGAGGGAGAGTGAAAGAGAGAGGTAGGGAGAGAGAAGGAGGGAGAGTGAAAGAGAGAGGGAGGGAGAGAGAGAAGGAGGTAGAGTGAAAGAGAGAGGGAGGAAGAGAGAGAAGGAGAGAGAGAGAGAGAAGGAGGGAGAGTGAAAGAGAGAGGGAGGGAGAGATAGAAGTAGGGAGAGTGAAAGAGAGAGGGGGAAATAGAAGGAGGGAGAGTGAAAGAGAGAGGGGGAAATAGAAGGAGGGAGAGTGAAAGAGAGAGGGAGGGAGAGAGAGGGAGGGAGAGAGAGAGAGAGAAGGAGGGAGAGTGAAAGAGAGAGGGGGAAGAGAGAGAAGGAGGGAGAGTGAAAGAGAGAGGGAGGGAGAGAGAGAAGTAGGGAGAGTGAAAGAGAGAAGGGGAAATAGAAGGAGGGAGAGTGAAAGAGAGAGGGAGGGAGAGAGAGAAGGAGGGAGAGTGAAAGAGAGAGGGGGAAGAGAGAGAAGGAGGGAGAGTGAAAGAGAGAGGGGGAAGAGAGAGAAGGAGGGAGAGTGAAAGAGAGAGGGAGGGAGAGAGAGAAGGAGGGAGAGTGAGAGAGGGAGGGAGGGAGAGAGAGGGAGAGAGAGGGAGAGAGACATAAGGAAGAAGAAGAAGAGGAATAATACACAATCCTTCGTTACAAATTCCATTACCTGCACACACAAAAATCTTGTGACACATTTTAATCAATCTCAAATAAGAAAACAAAAGCTATGATATGGCATACTTTAGCCTCAACTAAATCGATGGCTGGAATGTCACATCTTCTTTATCCCCTTCACCCTCCAAATTATGAACTAATGAAATAAATTGACGGCTTCTTCTGTCTGCAGCCATGTTTCACTTTCTGTCAATGACTTCATCAGGCTGCCATTGAAGAAAACGTACGATCGTCCCACGTTTAATCGCATGAGTTACTCTCTGAATACAATCATTACAATGTTAGGTTTAGCTTAAGAAGAGACATTAGTTCTGGGCTTCAAGAGAACTAGCAAGTATAGAGCTACATGCATTGAAACAAAATATATAACTATAAATTTAGATATAGATATTTAGAAATATAACTATAAATTTAGATAGAGGTAGTGGCGTAGCTAGTGTGGGGGAGAGATTTCGAATCCCGTAATCCTCCCTAGCCCCCACTTGAGGGGTCTTCCAAATGAATGTCCTACATTTTATTTTTACATTAAATATTAAATATAACGCCACTGCCTTGTAATCTTGCTGATCACGTGAAGTCTGAAATACTAGGCAGCAAGGCGTGTGGCGATATGAATTGAGATTTGTCACTTGTGCATTATCTCGCCCATAAACAACGATATTACTCAATAAAAGAGTCTTAATGATTTTTTTTTTTTTTTGCTTATTAATATTACCTATTACTAATTTTGGAATTTAGACATATATTTATTAAGTACATTATCTCATGCCATGATGTCGAATGCCAAAATGCAGGGGCCCCTTAAAAAATCAAGCCCGCAGGGCACCAAACCCTTAGCTACGCCACTGTAAAGAGGCTTTTTTTTCCTGATCTCTCCCTATTCAATAAGCTCTTTACGATAATTCTCCTTTAATTGCCTCTCTTTTTATGCCGTTAAAACGTTTTAATGAAAGTACTGGTAACTCTAACATGATAAACAATGTATGGAAGACTTTATAGGCTAAATGTTCATGTGATTTACTATCAAATGTTTACCCTCATATGTGGTAAATAAACGTACGTAACGCCTTTAACGTGATCCTCTTACCAGAGTCCCTTTTTTGGTTTTCACATTGAATGGTCTCTTACAGATCGTTGTCACTTAATCGCCATTCTCTGTATGCCGGTAAAAAGCATTAGAATGAAAGTGCTAGACAGCATATAGACTACTGATCTAGTGTCAAAGAAATACAATTCAAAAACGGAACATTACCGATACTTTGGAGTGAATCGAAAACTTGATCTATTGATTCACGAAAGCTATGTTGTTACAGACTAAGTTTATACCCAGCTTCTTCAGAACGCCTTCACGTTTCTTCTACTATTGGTGAGAGAACTATTTCAATAAACTTTAATGATATATTTGGGTATTTCTGGTCCTGTCTGGGTCTATCTGGGTATAAATAAACAAAGAGCAGACGTATTGATCTATTCTGTATAAACTTAAGTCTATGTATAAACCTAAGTCTATGTTGATAGTATCAAGAAAACAGTGAACATCAGAAGACTTTTAAAAAAAGAAGATATTGATAGAATGCTCATGTCCGGTGGCCTAAATTAAGATCACGTATGCTTGGCCATGGCCAAGTCTCCCTGCTAGCCCGTGTCCATTACTTGAGCCAGAATCAACACACAGATTGATCCAAGTGTCCAGTCACCCCCTCCAGACCAATATTTCTACTTATGTCGACCACCAAGAGTCTTTCCGTAGTGACCACGACGTGCTCTGGTCGCTTTTCTGACCAGGCCTTTGTTGGTCAGCGTCCAGCAGGTTTTTTGTTTAGTGTTATGTTGTAACCATCTAAAACATAACCAAAGATGTAGACCAGAGGTTTATATATCTCTGATTCATAGCATGTGGAAATAGCTAGTGAGAGAGAGAGAGAGAGAGAGAGAGAGAGAGAAGTTTATATGGCCTTCTTTTGATTCAACAGCCGCTACATTACGCATTGAAAATATGATGGTACACGTATCTTCCTTTAGTAGTCTGGTGAACAGAGGCGTAGCTTGGGTGAGGGAGGGAGGGAGGGGGAGAATCGGAAAATCTTCCTGGCTCCACTTGACGGGGCCTCAGAAATGTGTTTTTTTTTTACATTAAATATTTAATATTACGCAAAATGCAGAGCCCCCAAAGAGGTCAAGCCCCCCCCCCCCGGGGCCCGTAAATGATGGCAAATTCCTAGTTACGCCACCATATCAACAGTTAGTTTCTACGCTTTATCAACCATATCAACAGTAGTGTTCTACGTTATGTATTAATCAGAGTCTGGCGCGGCCCTACATACAACAAGGTATCTCACAACACTGTTGGCCCTCAAGGTCGACACAGTGGCCTTTTAAAAGACAACAAAGATGTACAGAAAAACAAAAGAGCAATAACTTGGATCTAACAACAAGAAATTTCGAGAACCTTTGACCTCAGACGCTACCAGAGTACTCCGTAAAGCCGATTACTTCATGAGCTTGTCATCAATTGTTATAAGCATCTGACTGATGAGCGGCCAGATGTGATGTATGTCTTTTTAAGTAGCTGACCCAATCTATACCACCGGGGCCGTATACAAAATCTATGCGGTTGGTTTTTTGAGGGTTCTTCTATTGATTATGGTTGCTGGCTAATATTTTGAACTTCTATTCAACTACTAAATAGGTAATGACTAATATGCACTATTATATTAGACGCGAGATTCAGCAAATATGTAGGTATAAAATCTTGTAAACAATGAAAGCTTTTATAGCTCTCGACATGAGCCATGACCTCAGCTCTGGAAGGAGAGAGAGACCAATGAAAGATGGCTGGTTACTACAAAAGCTAATGCCAATTTTACTTGTATTATATGAGGACGGAAAAGTCTCTCCAGAATACAGCTCTACAGTCACATGAAAAATAGAGAAAAGTAAAGTTCCACCTTCAGACCTTGCGATCTACGGACAGATAATGTAAAGGTCATCTGGTTCTGTGGCCCATGGTTAACGAGGGTGTCATGTAACCAGTACAGCGACCAACCGCATTTACTTTTCCCCAACTTTTTTCAGTTACCCATGAGATCTGTGTGTGTGTGTGGGGGGGGGGGACTCAGGGGCGTTCTAAAGATCCCAAAAATTGAAAATCTTCACCAGAATTTGAAACCCGAGACCCCCGTTTTGGAAGCCAAGCGCTTTAAACCTCAGCCACCGGGCCTCCTACATGAAGAAGTGCTATACGAAATGAACCGTAGTCGATCTACGACTGAAGGAGGCCAACACAAGACAAAAACAAAGTTACAGCTCAAAGTTTTACTTTTGATATTGTTTCTAGATCTAAAAAATTAAAATATTACACCTTTAGTTTAGTTATCAGCCTATCTAAAGGCATTTTCTACACATGTTGTTTGTGGATCTAGATCTAGACCTATCTCTTTTTAATCTCGCCATCTTGTGTGTCACCCCGTGTTAACAATGCGCACATGTGTAGATCACTCTGAAAGACTTAAAGCCGTAAGGACGTTGGTCGACGTTTTAGAACATTACCTTTAAAGTGACCGCATTATAAATTTCAAGTACACTGACCTAGGTATCTGGTCCAAGCGATGAAGTCAGATTTTTGTTTTTGCTTTGTTTCGAATAGTATCGGTACTGAGTAGACAAAGTCCGATTGTTTACAATGTGTCACTTTATGACATCTATGGAAAGCTATTGGGCATCTCCAATAATCCAGTTCTTCACAATTGATGGATCGGTGAGCCCGTAGATCTCTTTTGATTGGTGTCTAACGCCCCACACCCCCCTGCAAACTTATGAAAGTAAGGTCGAAATCTTCAAGAATCGTTGGCCATTAGACGTATACTGGGCGCCTGGTGGCTGAGTGGTAAAAGCACTTGGTATTTGAACTGAGTTCGAATTCCATGGAAGACCTTGATCTTTGAGATTTCTAAGACGTCCTTGACATTAGTTGGGGGCCAAGTAAAATCGCTTTGTCGTCCATATAGTAGAAAAAGGATGAGTACCACGTGTCTGAAACCTTTTTTTTTAAGCACAACATATATATTTATAGGCCTGTGACTATTAAAGTAAATAAAGTATTGGAAATTCCTGATTTTGGTTATAATTCGCCCTATTATTAGATCTACATTTTTATTAAATAAAGGCTGAGAAAGGCGGGTTTTTTTTTTTAAATCGTGCGTAAGACTGGCTTTTCCATATTGAATGTCACCCCAAAATGACAATTTTGTCTATTTTTCATTAGAATTATGTGAGTTTCCAGGAGATTATAATAATTTCAGGAAATCTCAAGGAACTCTTGGGAAATAATAAGTTGAAGGTTGATTTTTAGTTATGATTAAATATATGTTTAAAGTAGGTTTATGATTGACTTTTTTATAAACTGGAGCCTGTACCTTTGTTGGGTAAAAAGTAAATACAATGAAACACACACAAAAGCAAGTCAGTTATTACTATGTAAATAGTGTAACAAGGCGTAGTCTAAATGAACGAATTTCTTAACTTTACAGCGTTTGATCAATACATATGTCAGTGCTACTCACTTGCTGTGTGTGGGTGGGAGTGGGGACGGTGTGGGGAGTGGGCGTGGTTTGGCCTCGGGGACAAGGCGATCCTGATGACGGTGGCGGAAGTCATGGGCGGAAAACTCGGCTCAGACCTACAGAGCACACATTTTCGGAGTAACGATTGGTAAATTAGGTTTGTTCGGGAGGGCGCCACCACCATCGGAGGGTGGCCCTTTAATGACTCTTTAATTATCCTCGTGTTTTGTCCGGGGCTATCTTGTGACCCTCCCCGGGGGGAGACGGACTGATGGTAATGTATATGTTCGGTTGTAGATATCCGGGTGGTGGGGGGAGAGGGGCGCCCAGCCAATGTACGTGCGTGCTAGTGTCACGTGATAGATTGAGATTAGCTTCTTCCACTAGTGACCTGCCCCGGAAGCATTAACAAATATTTGATTATAGGAGCTGAGAGGTTTTAACCTTTGATCTAGTGCAAGGCTTCTAGAACCATCTATTTTTTCGAAATATATCCTTTGGAGTAAACTTTTGCAAAGTATCTAATTAACATAAGTGACGTCATTACCGCTAACTAGGTGTGGAGAGATCATTTTTTATTTTGTTTGTTTGTTGTATTTGTGTGTGTGTGTTTGTGTGTGTTTAGGATGTTCCTATCTATCTATCTATCTATCTATCTATCTATCTATCTATCTATCTATCTATCTATCTATCTATCTGTCTGTCTATCTATCTGTCTGTCTATCTATCTATCTATCTATCTATCTATCTATCTATCTATCTATCTATCTATCTATCTATCTATCTATCTATCTATCTATCTATCTATCTATCTATCTATCTATCTATCTGTCTGTCTATCTATCTATCTATCTATCTATCTGTCTATCTGTCTATCTATCTATCTATCTATCTATCTATCTATCTATCTATCTATCTATCTATCTATCTATCTGTCTATCTATCTATCTGTCTGTCTATCTATCTATCTGTCTATCTATCTGTCTGTCTATCTATCTATCTATCTATCTATCTATCTATCTATCTATCTATCTATCTATCTATCTATCTATCTGTCTATCTATTTATCTATCTATCTATCTATCTATCTATCTATCTATCTATCTATCTATCTATCTATCTATCTATCTATTCTTTTCTGCACTGATCTACTCTATTCTTATAATAATATTTTTAAGTTCATTTTAATTAAAGCATTTTGAAGCGGAAAGTTTTCTGAAGGACTTGGACACAAATCTTGCCCAGGGCCTCAACGTGGCTAAATCCGGCCCTGGTGATGTATAGGTATGAAGACGACGTAATGACGTATTGGACTAACGTGTTCGTGTACAACTCATTTGTTTTATTAAACCAGCAGAGAGAGAACAAAAATCTATTCCAGATGTTTTACATCCAGGTGTATAACATAAAGATGTATTATAACTAGGGGCAATAACATCCGGATGTAATATCTTTAGATTAATAACTCGGTACGCAGAAGGGGTTCTCAGTTTCTGGCTAGTGTCCCCATTAACGCAGTGCTAATAAAATAACATGAACAACAATAAGGGTGAAAAGAAGCTTCAAAGACTCAACGTCACACAAAGACATTGGTTTATATTCTCAATCTAATGAAGTATAAACATATTGTCACGTGATGTTCGCGGCAAGGTCTCAAGAGAAGTGTAAACAGAAAGTGTACTTACACTTTGGCTTCTCGAATATTTAAAATTCTGCACAGAGCAGTACAACATATTTAGGAGTCGATTAGAAATGAAATGATTTTATATAATTTCCGCTATGAGTAGTTTTGGAGGAGTCCAACTTGTTTCAGGGTCCAAAAAAAAATCAGTCTGTTCAGCTAATAAGTTACAAGATTCATGTTAAGTCTACTTTCGTGAGTTTGTGTATTTGAAATTAATCGGAATATGGATTGCAATGTGCATTATTGCTTGATATATAAGTGTTTGTTTAATCTTTTCGTGATATCTCCTTCAGGGTTAAAATTATTTAATCCGTAATGAGGAATTTTTTTATATATAAAGGCACATTTAAAAAAAAGTAAAATTCCCCTTTCAGAGTTTGTGATCTATGGGGCAGGTGGTGTAAAGGTCATCCGTTTCAGTGGTCCACGGTTAACGAAGGTGTCATGTGGCTAGCACAACGACCAACCACCTTTACTTCTGGGTAAATACGAAATACGAAATCCCGAAATACGAAAATCCCAGTCATCACCAGGATTCGAACCCGGAACTCTCGGTTCGGAAGCCAATCGCTTTACCATTCAGCCACCGCGCCTCCTCAGTTACATTGGGACATCAGATTTAACTGTTTAAGATACAATGTCATATTTACCAAACGATTCGAGTGTAACACTTATCAACAGCACAAAGTATTCAAATGAATAGTTTGGACTTTTATTTTAAAAGGTGGACTCCATTGTTGTCTGTTGACCAACTGAGAGATAAAGTCAGACACTGACTTGTTAGCAGAAGTTGTGAGTGTACCAGACGGTAATGACGTGTTGACACACCACAACAACAGTTTTGTGTAGAGATCAAAGTAAATAGCCAGACCTGGTTTTGTGGGGCGAACAAAAAAAAAAAGCAGAAGTCAGAGTTTGCGGATGTCCTACAAAGTCACCATTTATTTGATCGAGATTCGCTAATTGCTTTTAATGGAGGTCACTGTTTGATGTCACACTGGCTGCGTCGTCCCATTTTCATTCTCTGACTATTTCTCTCTCTGAGTATCTGTATCTGTCTCTGTATGTCGCTCTCTCCCTGTCTCTCTCTCCCTGCTCTCTATGTATCTCTCTCTATCTCTCTCTCTGTCTCTCTCTCTGTCTCTCTCTGTCTCTCTGTCTCTCTCTCAGCTTCTATCTTCATGCCTTTCTCTCCTCATTGTCAATAACCCAGTATCTGACTCTCTGTCTCTCTCTCTGTCTCTCTCTCTGTCTCTCTCTCTGTCTCTCTCTGTCTCTCTGTCTCTCTCTCAGCTTCTATCTTCATGCCTTTCTCTCCTCATTATCAATACCACAGTATCTGTCTCTCTCTGTCTCTCTCTGTCTCTCTCTCTCTGTCTCTCTCTCTGTCTCTCTGTCTCTCTCTCAGCTTCTATCTTCATGCCTTTCTCTCCTCATTGTCAATAACCCAGTATCTGACTCTCTATCTCTCTCTCTCTGTCTCTCTCTCAGTCTCTCTCAGCTTCTATCTTCATGCCTTTCTCTCCTCATTGTCAATACCACAGTATCTGTCTCTCTCTGTTTCTCTCTCTCTGTCTCTCTCTGTCTCTCTCTGTCTCTCTCTCTCTGTCTCTCTCTCAGCTTTTATCTTCATGCCTTTCTCTCCTCATTGCCAATACCTCAGTATCTGTCTCTCTCTGTCTCTCTCTCTCTCTGTGTCTCTCTGTCTCTCTCTCTCAGCTTCTATCTTCATGCCTTTCTCTCCTCATTGTCAATACCCCAGTATCTGTCTCTCTCTCTCTCTCTCTCTCTCTCTCTCTCTCTGTCTCTCTCAGCTTCTATCTTCATGCCTTTCTCTCCTCATTGTCAATACCACAGTAAACTCAGGTGTACCTCAAGGTACAGTCTTGGGTCCACTACTATTTTTAATTTACATAAATGATTTACCAAATTGCATTAGTTCAGGAACAAAAGTCAGATTATTTGCAGACGATTGCATAATATATAGAACAATAAAAACAACACAAGACACAGATATTTTACAAAGAGAATTAGATGAATTACAGAAATGGGAATCAAATTGGAGCATGTCTTTCCACCCAGAAAAATGTCAGTTGTTAAGAGTAACAAAAAAACTAAAACAAATTAATTCCACTTATCTTATTCATGGCAAACCAGTATCACAGACTAAAAACGCAAAATACCTAGGTGTTATAATAAATGAAAAACTATCATGGAATCCACATATTGATGAAACTACAAAAAAATCAAACAAAGCATTAGGATTTATTAAAAGAAATTTCTATAAATCAAATAAGAACATAAAACTAAAATGTTACTTAACCTTGGTTAGGCCAATAATAGAATATGCATCCTCCGTTTGGGACCCCTCAACTCAAGAAAACATTAAGAAACTGGAACAGACACAAAATAGAGCAGTGAGATTCATAACAAACGAATATTCACATTTGACTAGAGTAACACCTTTAGTAAAATCACTAAATTTAGAAAGCCTTCAGGACAGAAGGCTCAAAAGTAAAGTAGCAATCATACATAAAACACTGAACCATAATCTTCAAATACAAAAACAAAATTTAATAAAATACTCTGAAAGACACAAAGATAAAGGCACATTCCTCGTCCCATATGCTAGGACAAATTTGTACAAATACTCCTTCTTCCCTAGTGCTATTAGAGCATGGAATGGGTTGCCTGAGCTAGCCAGGAAAACCAGTGACTTGGCAGAATTTAAGTCATTGGTTAATATGCATGACTAAATGCATGACGCGTAGGACGTAATCATCTTCTTTTTTGAAGTAACGTCTGTATTATATAAGATAAGAAGATAAGTATCTGTCTCTCTCTGTTTCTCTCTCTCTGTCTCTCTCTGTCTCTCTCTCTCTGTCTCTCTCTCAGCTTTTATCTTCATGCCTTTCTCTCCTCATTGTCAATACCCCAGTATCTGTCTCTCTCTGTCTCTCTCTCTCTCTGTGTCTCTCTGTCTCTCTGTCTCTCTCTCTCAGCTTCTATCTTCATGCCTTTCTCTCCTCATTGTCAATACCCCAGTATCTGTCTCTCTCTGTCTCTCTCTCTCTGTCTCTCTCTCTCTCTCTCTCTGTCTCTCTCTCAGCTTCTATCTTCATGCCTTTCTCTCCTCATTGTCAATACCCCAGTATCTGTCTCTCTCTGTATCTCTGTCTGACGTCACCGTGGCTAGGCGAGACCATTCGTTATAGGAGGCCTCAACACTGACCTGCAACGTCACAACCTGTTGGCAGTTTAGACCAATAGCTAATTGACACGTCGTTCAGACCTGTGACATGGCAACGAGCTAGTGGTCTCTACTCTACTTAAGGATGTTTAGAATTTCGTATGTTTTTGCGAGGTCAGTTGTCACTATCCCCTCTATAATAACAAGGTATATAGTTTATTTTAGTTAGCTCCCTTGGTCTCTAAGCTTAGGTTTTCATATTTTTGTCAATAAAGAATAAAACTGGGCGATTAAAATCCACCCGTTGTCGGTTAAAATATTATTACGTGAAAAACGACCAAGTATTCATTCTCTGGCACTGCCAGGGGTCGAGCTTCGTTAAAGAGAAACAAAATTCATTGTAGTCCCTTTATCAGTGTCCACTGAGGAATTTTCTGTTGATGTCTGCAGCAGTACCGGCCTCTTACTGGCATCGAGAATCTTCTTAGGAATGTTATTGGCCTTGAAAGTATTATTATTATTATTATTTGTTTCATAAAAATTAGATATGAAATTTAAACACAAAGTTTGTAAAGAAAACAACCTTTCGATCTTGAACATTGTCCTTATTTGTTTTATCTCTACTCTGAAATACTAAATAGGCCAGTGCATAAACATAAGATACATTATCCGATACCGACTAAATAGAAACAAAAATAATCGCAAGAGACGATTCCCGGAAGTGCTTCGGGGGCGTGATTGCGCGCCATCTTACGTCTGCCGGCATGAAAAGATTTCTTTGCGGTATGTCTGTTCTCTCTCTCTCTCTCTCTCTGTCTCTCTCACTCTCTCCTTAACGTGTTTAAAGTCATTTATCTTACTCTCCAGACATTAGGACGAAGCCCTTATACGCCGTGTCACTGCTAACTGCTTTAATTGACAGCTTCAGATGGCACAGAAAAGAGAGCGGACATGTCAATGACAGCTTCAGATGTCGCACACATCCAAAAAAGAAAATGAAATGTCACAATAACAATGACGTTTAATTAAATGACACACATGACAAGTCTGAATGGCGTTGTGACATAGACATTTCGACAGTCCAAAAGCGCAATGAAATAAAGAGTGTGTGTGTGTGTCTGTGTGTTAGAGAGAGAGAGAGAGAGTGGGGGTTTAGCTCCTTTTGTTTCTTTAATTTCTTTAATTTTCCACCTCCTTTTACTAAAATTTAAACCCTTTTCGGAAAAACCCGATGACGTAATTGTCTAAAACTGCGTCATATATCTTTATTATTTTTATCTTCGCCTTGTCTTTATTGCTTAAGTCTGTACATTGTTTATATTTAGAAGTAGATGTTTTTCGGAGATATTAGTGGGTGGTTTGGGTTTCAGCTCAGTGGCGTAGCTAGGACGGAGGGAAAGGGGGGGGGTGTGTGTCCAAATTTGAAATGCCCCATGAGCCCCCTTTCAAGTGGGTGTCCGAATTTTTTTATTTTTTTTTACATTAAATATTATGCCATTATCTACAGTCATGATGTCGAATTTCAAAATGCAGGGGCCCCTAAAAAGCTAAGCCCCCCGAGCCCCCCAAATCCCTAGCTATGCCACTGGTCATAGTCGTTTTGTTTTAAATTATGGTTTAAGGTTAGAGTAGACCAAGAAGCAAAGATGGCAGGATGGACATGGACCCAGTTGCCAAGAAAAGAGTCTGATGTCAGAGTACAGTTGCGGCCCTAAGCTCCGCTGGGAGTAAAAAAAGACTAAGAAACTAGCGTTATGATTATCATTTGTATAGGCAAGGGAGATTATGTAAGAATTGTGACATTTTTTTAAAAAGTATTAGTTGGATCGAGACCAACCGTTCTAGTTGGCTCCACACTGACGTCGCAACCAGTGGGCAGCTTAGACCAATAGTTTATTGCCGCGTCACACGTGGTGACGTCAGACCTGTGACGTGGCAACGAGCTAGTGGTCTAAACTGCCCACACTTTGCATTCAGCGTTCTATAACGACTGGTCTCGGGTGGGATGCGTTAGCATATTGGTGATAGGCGGATTGCGTGTTGCTGTTTTGTTTTGTAATTTTTCTGTGTTTTTCTTTTTTTTTCAAATGCCCAAGAAAATTGAGTTTCATTAATCTCAAAGAAGGACTGCTAAGCTGTCAGAAACCTCTCTTCGCCTCTCTCTCTCTCTCTGTCTCGTCTCTTCTCTCTCTCTTTCTTTCTGCATCTCTCTCGTCTGTCTCTCTCTTTATTTTGCGGCAACATTTTCGCAGGTAAATAATACAATATTGTAACATGATTTCAAATTTTTAAAAATCTATGCCCTCAAGAATATGCCTAAATATTTGACAAGGCGTTTCCCATAATGCAGCTCTCGGTGCCGTCTGTAAAGTGAAACCTACTTTAAAATACACTTTAAACAGAATTTTTTTTATTTATTTAAACCCACGACACCTCTATCATTTTGACACCTTCCCCAAAGACCAATATGATAATTGACATATTAATAAAATCAAAATTAAACTGATGTATTGAAATAAGTCAATAACAAGTGTAGCCATGCAGACAGGGGACACAATCAATAGCACCTTATACAACTAAAATACACATTAAAGCAACGTCAACAGTCTCTCTTTCTTTCTTTCTCTCTTTCTTTTCTCTCTTTCTTTCTTTTCTCTCTCTCTTTCTTTTCTCTCTTTCTTTTCTCTCTCTCTTTCTTTTCTTTCTCTCTTTCTTTTCTCTCTTTCTTTCTTTTCTCTCTCTCTTTCTTTTCTCTCTTTCTTTTCTCTCTCTCTTTCTTTTCTCTCTCTCTTTCTTTTCTCTCTCTCTTTCTTTTCTCTCTTTCTTTCTTTTCTCTCTCTCTTTCTTTTCTCTCTTTCTTTCTCTCTCTCTTTCTCTCTCACTCTCTCTCATTTCTTTCTCTCTCTTTCTTTCTTTTCTCTCTTTCTTTCTCTCTCTCTTTCTCTCTCACTCTCTCTCATTTCTTTCTCTCTCTTTCTTTCTTTTCTCTCTCTCTTTCTTTTCTCTCTTTCTTTCTTTTCTCTCTCTCTTTCTTTTCTCTCTTTCTTTCTCTCTCTCTCTCTCACTCTCTCTCATTTCTTTCTCTCTCTCTCTTTCTTTTCTCTCTTTCTTTCTTTTCTCTCTCTCTTTCTTTTCTCTCTTTCTTTCTCTCTCTCTTTCTCTCTCACTCTCTCTCATTTCTTTCTCTCTCTTTCTTTCTTTTCTCTCTCTCTTTCTTTTCTCTCTTTCTTTTCTCTCTCTCTTTATCTCTCACTCTTTCTCTCTCATTTCTTTCTCATTTTCTCTCTTTCTCTGTCTCGCTCTATTTCTTTCTTTTTTTCCTCTCTTTGTTTGTCCCTCTTTCTTTCTTTTGCTTTTTCGTTCTTTCTCCTCTCTTTTTCTTTCTTTCATGTCCTAAACAAGAACAGCAAAAAGATTTAAATTAAATTAAAATTATTTGAATCCATTTATTATTCTATTATTTCATCCATCTCAGTGGCACTATAGCCCATGGAGGAGACCCGGCCTGCTTCAGCACATCTCTCCATCCTGATCTAGCCTGCTCGTTACGGCTTCAAGCCCGGACTACATCTGCCTTCATTTAATACCCGTCCTGCGCCCTCCCTTCCGCCACTGGCAAATACCAGTTCACATGTCAGACCTCCAAAATCGACCTGTCAAAACACGTGTACAACATCCATCCACACAAAAGACAGGACACACAAGTCACAAGTCAATATACAAGATGGCGAGATCACACGTCCCCTAAAATTAAACTCAACGGAACCAGGGCGGCAAATAATTTTAAAAAATTGCAATTTGATAAAAGCGTTTAGAGGCTAAATAAATAAAATAAAAAAAAAACGCGAGCAAATGACGTCATATTTAATGCCATACAATCAATAAATCTCTTCTTCCTTATTTTTGTACTCTCTAGCTCTAACAGTTTTTAAAAAAAGTCGAAACAAAAACGACACATCAAACAGACCCAACAAAATATTTGTCTTCGAGAGTAATTTGTTTCAATACGGGAAAGTAATCGGCTGTAAAAATGTGGTTCTAATTGCTACATTAAGAAACATCAATTGGTTAAAATCGTTCGTTCTATCTAGTCTATTAGTTACAAACGATTTGTCGGAAGGATATTTAAAGCAATTACATTTATGGCCTTGAATTTCACAAATCTGGGATAACCTTGGTAATTGTAATAATAACCAAAGAATGATTGCGAATGTTTAAATCTACTCAGAGTATATTAAATTCTAGATTGGTGATATAAACCCGACATGTCCGAGTATGTGTGTCTGCACTACATTAGTAAACTGGGTCTAGTCATATAGTATAGAAGATTCTTGTTTAGAAATAGGTCTATAAGATCCAGACTACGAAAACGGTGCGCAAAATGTTCCTGGACATCTATTTCATTAACTCTTTAATGAACACACGTGAATCCTGGTCTTCTAATTGTAGAACAAGAAAGGAAGATACCAGCCATGGGATGGAGATGTTAAACATGGATTCTAGGTATCACAAACACAGACCTTAATACAAACGTGGACATTCGAAACAGACTCACATCATCGACTGGGCCCCCATGATGACCACTGTGAAGCCATGCAGGTTAAGACTACGGCGATATAGTAAGATCTACAAGGGCTGTCATTGCAAAGACTTTTCTGCAGATAATAGTAGCAATAGTAGTGGTGAGAGTCAGAAAGAAAGAATTGATGGGAAGAACAAGGCAGGGAAGGGGCGTGGCTGTCAATGGAAGAGAGACTCTAATCCTGGCAAAACAGACATGGAGAGAGAGACATATACTTATACAATATGCATATAAATACATAAAACACTTAACCATAACTTACAAATAGAAAAACAAAACTTAATAAAATACTCAGAATGACAGAGTCACATTTCTTATTCCGTACGCTAGAACTAATTCTTACAAATGCTCCTTCTTCCCTAGTGCCGTTAGAGAATGGAATGGGTTGCCTGAAAAAGCCAGGAAAACCAAGGCATAGGCAGAGTTTAAGTCATTGATTAACATGCAAGACTAGATTGACACATGAAATGCGAAGGACGTAAATATCTTCTTGAAGTAACGTCTATTGACCTAATATATAAGATAAGATAAGATAAGACGGTCCATAGATCCACGGTCCAACACACTAAGAGACAAGGGAAGATGAAAGTGATGATTTTATGATTGAGTTTTGATTAATGAATAGTACCCTAAATGAAAACCTGGGAAAGATATAATGGTACTCGATGATAGCCCTGTTCAAACGTGTGCAATTAAAAAAAAAAAAAAATCCAGCGGGTCAGCACCCTGGGGCTGAACTCAGGTCGACCCACTGACCCTTCCAGACTCTAATCATCCCACTATTGTCTCTGACAGTAGCCATTAAACAAGGGAGATCAATAGTGAACAACACTATGGGTGATACCTATAATATAGTCTGATTAGAGCAGTAATGGAGGGTGATCATTTTCTGACCATTTATAATAGTCTAGGATATGAATTACAATTTTTTTTAAATATCAAGTCTGGATCTATCAGGACAGTTGACCCTTTGAGATTTGAGAACTGGGGAGGGGGGTTGCATCGGGAGTAACGTTCAGTGGGTCAAGGATGAATGAAAGTGATGTGTGGTCAGCACAACGACTACTCTCATTAAAATGTCAGGTACACTTTTGGCAGAGAATGTCTTTCGACGGCTGATAAATTATAATTAATTTTAAATGTTAATTTTCCCGAAGGAATTTTTTTTTTCAAATGTACTTTTATACAACCTCGATTTAAAAAGAGAAATCTCGGTACCTCTACTAAAATTTGAACCCTTGATCCTTGCATTAGTGTCAAGATACGGTACTCGACGTTTTGTCGCGGGCAGTTTAGTCGCGGATTTTTTGTCATGTGCTGTTTTAGCGCAGAAAGTTCTGATAATTTTTTGAAAAAAGTCCTTCCATTGCCTACGACTTTCACAATACTATATTATTTTGTAGACACCATAAATTGAATAAACACTTTTTTTTAGTTAACAAACCATTGCATAGATTTTTTTTCTATTAAAATTTTATTTTGTCTTTCGACAATATTAACCTCCCACACATACACGCACACACACAGCATTATGACGTTAAGTGACATGATAATAATTACACAACAAACATTAATCCGAAATGCAATGGGCAAATATAACTTTTGTTCTACACATGCAAATAACCACTGCGCCCGTGTTGAACCAGTGTACTCTCTGCTATGTACATATTCACTCATCATTCAGATTTTTAATAAAACAGAATATTGTGGCCTTGTGGAAGCTTACTTGTGACGAAAGATATTTTAGAAGGCATATCCCATGGATGATATGAAAGTTATCCAGGTAACTCTTGGACTTACTGTCAAAACAAAATTTATTTCTTTTGGTCAAACCTCAGATTTTTTTTTTGTGTTAGTTTAATAAAATATCAATCATTTTGCTGCTTTTGTCAAATCTGCCTATTGTTTCCCCTGATTTACTCTTAGTGTATTTAGAGACTACACCCAAGGGAGAGAATCGCGCCATCATTCGAAACGTTAAGTTTTTTTTTTTCATTTACACCCAGACTTCACGGCTGAAAACAGATGAAGTTCAAACTGTCAGATTCCCTCTAACAACAACAGGCACAATCTGTGCGCGTGTGTGTGTGCGCGCGCGCGTGTCTCTCTCACCGATGCTGTGAATGATGTATAGGGAGGATGATGGGGCGAAGGTGGAGCGCGAAGGAGAGAGGTGGTGAGCACGTCGCTGAGAACCCAGCCCCGCGCGAGTTCGTGAGAGAATCGTGACGACACCACGGCGGGTGCGGGGCTGCCTTGTGGAACCTTTTTGGCTTTATAGATAATACGCCTGACTGTCGGGGCCAGGAGTATTAGTCCTGTGTGTGTTTCCCCTCCTGATAAGACGTCATTCTACCGTTCTCTCTGGAGGATTCTTTCTGCTCATCTTCCTGGAGTTTGGAGGTGTACGCTTTCATATCATCTGGTAGGTAAATGGATGTATATCTTATCGTTACGTTTATACAAGCCTTGATTTGTCTAGATACTGTGTAAATAAACAGCTGCCACGGCTCCTCTTGCTAGAATTAACTCTTTGACTTGTGATAATCTGTTTGCTTAGAAGGAAAACAAAAAACAAATGGACTTATTTTATTTCAAATGGTAGTCGAAGAGTTAAATGAAGATAACTTAGGCGAGTTTAAGATATATCGCGTTAACCCATAACTTTCTAATGTGTGTATCTTACGCATCGCGTTGAAACAATTAAAGTTATTAGAGGTGAGGAGTTTAGGCAGGATAGAGTTAAGTACATACCGACTGAAAGAGATGATGGCTGGAATCGGGAGAAATGCCTCGTAAGTCGGAAAATAAAGTCGTCTTGACCAGTCTTGACCTAAGATTATGACATGACCAGTTCACACCCACATCTCCACAGCTATTTTCCCCCTCCCCTCCTGTTAGGATCGTTGAAGTAGAACTTGATCCTCCTCTTAGACACGAGAGTTCTAACTTCATTTTCCCTCAACATGAGACATGCCACTCACACTTGGCCACATCAGTCACGCAGACACGGCTCACGCGGTGACATTGGACATCATTAAATTGGCCTCACGAACGACCAATCTACAATGGATAAAGACCGATCTGATTTTGTCCATTAATAACACAACTTAAACATGTACTGGCCGTACTTGTCTTTGTATAAATAGTACTATACAAGTCTAGTTACTACGATGTTACATATTTTTACACATTCTTCTTAATTAGCCTAGTTACGACTATGTTTCATATTTGACTTTTTTTAAAAATTCCCTGTTTGAATCGAAATGGTACATCGGCACATGTAAATAGTTTCTGAACTCAACCTACATAGTAATAAAATGATATTGACTTCGAGTTTGTATATTTTAAAAAAAAGTGACAGTATGTTCCCTGGCTACACAGACTCACGTGTGACCTACACCATTGGTAACCTAGGGTGTATTTAGATCCTGGCTACACAGACTCACGTGTGACCTACACCATTGGTAACCTAGGGTGTATTTAGATCCTGGCTACACAGACTCACGTGTGACCTACACCATTGGTAACCTAGGGTGTATTTAGATCTAAGTTCTCTTTTCGCGGCCTGCGAATGTCCTCGGTGGTAGCTCTTTTTTTTGAGTCTACAATGTAGATTAATTACAAAATTAAAACAATTAACTTGAGTGTCATGATACTAACACAATGACCAACTGACTTTACTTCTCAAACGGATAGAGTTGGGTAGAGCTCTACATCATCTGCCACTATAGATCAAAAGGTCTGAAAGAGGTGCCGAGATAGATCTACATAGTAATGGAAACTTTTCTGAATTATTCGTAGATCTGGATCTATATAATAATGATCTTGAAATAAACGAAAGTTTCATAAGCATACTAAAACATATAGTAGAACTATGTTAGTGCCATGAATGGAAATGTGTTAAGAAGTTTTATATTAGTGTCGTGTTTAGTACGCCTGTGGTCTATAGAAATATTTGCAATGAGTTTTTTCAACGTTGCTTTTGAAAATTTAATTAGAAATAAGAAAACCAAATGTAAAACTTACTTCTGAAGAACTATTAAGTTGAATGTTATGTACTCGTGCCTGGCCGTGTGCCATGAGCTCATGCCTGGCCATGTATTATGTATTCATGCTTGGTTGTGGTGTATGCACGATTTGGAGTGTCATTTGGACTTCTTGACGGTCCCAGGTTCATATCCTGCCCGCTGCCACCCCCCGACATCTTGCGGGAGGTTTGGACTAGGAAGTGAATTATCTTCAACTCTGAAGAAACATCCGGAACATGTCAACTATTAAACAAACAATCCGATGCATGAAAATACAATAATATTAAAATATTCAACAATACTTCGCCACCCCACAGTGAGACTGGGGGCGCAGTGGCTAAGTGGTTAAGCGCTTGGCTTCCAAACCTGAGGTCATGAGTTCGAATCTTTGTGAAAACTGGGATTTTGAATTTCGGGCACCCCTGATTCCATCCAACTCTAATGGGTACCTGACTTTAATTTGGGAAAGTAAAGTCGGTTGTTCGTTGTACTGGCTACATGACACCATACTCATTTACCGTTGGCCAAAGAAACAGATGAACTTATCATAATCTACCCTATAAATCGCAATGTTTTGAAAGGAAACTTTTACTTTAATGTAGCCATAGCAACGTATTCTTTTACAATAAATAATTTTAAAAAAAAACAGCTTCTGAAAAAATATCTCATAAACGTTAAAAGTAAATAATTATACAAAACACTCAACACATTGCTATATTTGTTTTTTCAATGTTTGTTCTACTTATATTGATTCCAACTATAATGAAAGGTAAATAGATCTGTTTAGTGTGTGCTTTTCATAAACAGCTTCTTCGTGTTTGTATTTGTGAAAACTAAATAGAATTTTGAAACAAGCCCAAAGGGAAATGATGTATGCCCTGTTACTTGAGCAAACATACTTTTTTTTTAACTGTTTGTATCCTATGTCTTCATTAACCCTTTCCGGTCTGAGCCAAGCACGTGTTTCGGTAAATATTTATAGAGTTCGTATTTTTTTAATTGTCTGGCGTGAAATGGTGCTCTTAAGTATCGGGTATTCCCGCAGAGCACTTGAAACTGGTCCCGATTCAAGAATTAGAGTCTTATTTGTTGTATAAATAAGTTTGTTTGCGAAAGAGAGGAGGGGTGTTGTCATGGAGACGTCTTTGTTAACTCCTGAATATTTATATAACAGTTGTTGTTCTTTTTCCGTAGACATGCTTTGAAAAGAATAACATTTAACTAAAAAATGTAAAAGCTTTTAAAAATTTGCATACTAAATATGAACAAAGGAAGGCAATGAGATTATATATATATATTGGTACTCTAATATGTTATTACTCAATTAATTCATTCTATCATTTAAGGTCTACGAAAGACGATAGAGGAAGCTACAAAACTACTGTTTACCTCTATTAACTCCAAAAAGGTACTTGAAAATATAATAGCAAAAGTAGGTCTTCTGGTATTAAAATAAAAATATAAAAGGTCAATCTTCTAGTGAGTGTTCAGGTCACTGAGCTCTCCCCCCCCCCCCCACCTCCAAGTTTAATAAACCTATTTCTCCAACCTGTAAATTAAAACCTCATTTAAAAACTCAGAGCTCCTAATCCCAAGTGTGTAATCCTAGAAGTACAACGCTATCTATCAGATTTATCTCGACTTTAGAATCAAAGAAAATGAAACCTGAGTCAGGCCCTACAATTCTTATTTTCTTTTCGTCACAAAATATTGCATTATGTTTTTAAATATGCAGACTCGACGTTAAGTTACGAAGTCAGGGTGGGGGGATAATGAGAATAAACAAACGAGAGGCCACTTGTCTCGCCAGGTATTTGATTTTCTCTCTTTGAAACTTAAGTCCCTGGTCAAGTCTGGTGAGAATCTGAAGAAAAAAACAACACAGTAAACAGAGTGCCAGATGTGGATGTTGATACAGACAGACAGACAGACAGATAGATAGATAGATAGATAGATAGATAGATAGATAGATAGATAGATAGATAGATAGATAGATAGATAGATAGATAGATAGATAGATAGATAGATAAATAAATAGATAGATAGATAGATAGATAGATAGATAGATAGATAGATAGATAGATAGATAGATAGATAGATAGATAGATAGATAGATAGATAGATAGATAGGCTCCTAACAGCTACTACAACGACAACAATTCATACTACACATCTTTCTGGCACTCCAGCTTGTTATACCTTTTCACCCGTTCACTCCCATATCTATCACCTCACGCTGTGATTGACTTACTCGGGGTCACATTAGAAAGTAGTCAGCCACAGAATCCCAAATTCAAAATCCTAGTCCTCACCGAGATTCTAATCTGAGAGCTCTCGGTTCAAAGCCCTAGTGCTTTACTACACAACCTTCACGCCCCCCCCCCCAATAAAATTGGGGGATGTTAATTATGATAAAGACTGTTAATTGATTCTCTTCAAATCTGACTACATCAATAGCATTCGACAATCTTGATTGACATTACTCAATCATTATCTGACTACATTATAGCATTCGACAATCTTGATTGACATTACTGAATCATTATCTGACTACTTTATAGCATTCGACAATCTTGATTGACATTACTCAATTATTATCTGACTACATTATATTATACGACAATCTTGATTGACATTACTCAATCATTATTAATTATTACTTTTCATCAAATCAGCCCATCAATAAGATTGTCATTTTTTACTTCCGGTTTTTAAAGTTTCAATTCATCTCTAAATTTTAAAATCTCGGAGCATTTTTTTCCCCCTTAAAATCAGAATGTCTATTTCCTGCTGTCAATGATGTCATGAGAAAAAAAAATTATATTTCCTTTATTTTTTTCCCCATTTCTAGGACTACGGCCATCCCTGGGCTGTTTTGACCTTTTTTTTTCTCTCTCTCTCTCCATTTTTTTTTACCCTAGCCGTCATATCGATTTCAGCCTGTAGTTAGAGAGATATGCAGGACAGTGACAATATTGTTTCGGTCAACTGTTTTCCCAGAATTCCCGGCAACGGAGAACAATAAACATTGGACTTTGGAGGTTCTGGACACAAAAGGGAGAGAATGCGTTAGTTGAAAGAATTGTCCGCCCCTTGATTAGACCAGCTCTACACAGGGAAGGTGTTTTCATCAATAAGAGAGTTCTGCAGTGTTGGGTTTCTGGAATGAAGGTGGGGGGTGGGGGGGGGGTGTGATGGAAGATTAGATCACGAGAACTTTTAAACGGACAGGAAAATTGTGTTAATTAATCATTAGCAGTGCCACGTGGTTTGTTTTGTTTTTATAATTCGCGCGTCCGTGTTTTTAATTTACTGTGGGTCCTAGGTCGGGGCAGGGCCATTGGTGGAAGTTGGACGAATGAAAGTGTGCAATAATAAAAGTAGATGACATAACGATAAATAGATGGTTGAATAGATTTTAAAGTAAGATTGGCCGAAAGACTAACAGACAGCCAGACAGACAGATATATATATTGACGAGATAAGATAGATAGATAGATAGATAGATAGATAGATAGATAGATAGATAGATAGATAGATAGATAGATAGATAGATAGATAGATAGATAGATAGATAGATAGATAGACGGACGGACGGACAGACGGACGGACGGACGGTTGGACAGACGGACAGTCTGACGACAGATAGAGGGATGGATGAATAGATAGATGAATAGATAGATAGATAGATAGATAGATAGATAGATAGATAGATAGATAGATAGATAGATAGATAGATAGATAGATAGACAGACAGACACAGACAGACAGACTGACAGATAGATAGAAATATTGATGTCCCCGCAGACGTCAACACCTCGTCGTGACTTGCGCACACGTCTTTCTATTCTTACTCCCGTCAAAGATTTTTTCCTATTGACTCAGAGCCGACTCCCAAGACTCTACATTCCCTCAACCCCAGAACTCACTTAGAGCTGCAACTCTGCTAGAAACGTCGAAGAGAAACGTTCAATACCGCGCGCGTCCGTCCCCCAGCCCCCTCTCGTCCCCCCCCCTGCCAACTTCTTAAAGAAACATGTCAGCTTCTGCTGCTAGAGTCCTGTTAGATCCAATACATCTCTCTTATTAAGTCTATTTTTGCAAACAATTGAACGCAAACTGTTTTCGCTTGCAGTCGTGACGCTCTGCGAACGATCGAGCTTATTTTTAGCTGCTTTCGACAGATATAGTAACGCATGCATGTATTTTTAACGACATTTAACTCTGGCCTTGGTGTAAAATATATGTAGCGTGATTTGGCTCATCAATAAGTACGCACGTTGTCTTTGATACGCAGTTTGACGTGAACTAATACTTTAGGGCTCGGTACTCCTCTAGTAAAGCTTCACCTCGAGTCCGGAGATGAACGAGGTGTGCAGTATGTCACATTGTAAAACATTGCATTTCCTCCAGTGCTGGCGAATACCTCACTTTACACTTCTCTAAGACGTTAGTTACGACCATCTTCTGTTTTCTAACTCATTGGTTGTTCACACTAAACGAGGGGGGAAAACAAAATTCCTACTATATGAAACTGGTGACTGTTTCCAAAAAGTGAATATTTTACTCTTAATAACTGGTGAATGATAGATTTAATGTCGTCTGTTTCAAGATACAGGTGGCTTACTTTTAAGCGTGTTAATGATGCAGCCTTGACCCTGTTGTCACGATGCAACAGAGCGGGAAATTTTCCATGGAGTACTTTCTCTTCCAATGTGCTAATCTCATGACCTGCGTCACCTAAACCATTATTATTATTATGTTAGAAACGAATGAGTATTGACTGCCAGGGTCGAGTTTCGTTAAAGAGAAACAAAATTCATTGTAGTCCCTTGATCAGTCTGCAGCAGTACCGCCCTCTAACAGGCAACGAGAATCTTTTTAGGAATGTTAGCTTTTGATAAATTCCTGGAAGAGTTTTTGCCTATAACCTGGAAGAAGTTTATCATCACATTTATTGATACTGGGGAACGATTTGATAATGTCTATATTCATTTCTCTCGTCCATTTGATCCTTTTGGTTCCTCTTGTGCTACCACCAACAGCACCTCTCAGTTGTGTGGGGTGCGAGTCCGGGAGTTTGACCAATCTGGCCAACGAGCTAGTAATTCTTTTCCCAACCATATGCAATAACTGTCACATTTCTAGGAAACTTGTTGGAGCCGTCTTACAGATTTGTGTTTACTTTGATTTTAGGCAATTTAGCCCACCCAACCAAGAATTTTGGTTTTAGTTTCCAGGAATGTGCGAGTTGAGTAGAGGTATTGTAAAAAAAATAAATTCAGCGCGTTTAGTTGGGAGTTTGTTATATCAGAAAGTTTAAACTAACATTTATCTTTGCAAATATATTGCGTTCATTTTTTTACAAAATTGGGAGAGATGATGATTCTTTCAGTCATTTTTATCAAGAACTTGATTCTGAGCAGGCGTTTGTTTTTAGCTCACGGTTGTTACCGCCCCTTAATGGTTTCCATTAGAGAAAGCCAAAGGTTAAAGGTCGTGGTGTCATCGTCGCTACAAATGCGTCTGTAGGCACATCTTATCTCTCTCGTCATCAGTGGCGCCCTCTATCAACTCACTCTACCATTATCTCCCTACTCTTCAAACACACACACACATCTCTGCTCATCAGAATACTTCCGGTCGACAAGATAATTAACCTTATTTAGATCTATGCATGCGGCATAACTCACGTGGTGATTGGAGAAGGGGTGGGGCATGAATGGATGTGGGGGGCGTAGGTGGGGGGTGTTGTTTCGGGTCATCATTTTCAAGCCAGACACGTTAGGTATAATTGCCAGGTGATCAATACACCATTGACCAGTAAATCAAGCGATCTCAGGAGTGTGTCGATTGTGAGTAGAGGTCAAGGACCAGCCCATCTCAAACTGCCCAGTACAGACAATGTAAAAGTTGCAACTTTTTGTACAAAGTCTGTCTGTCTGGGTGGATTGTCTTACCCCGACTTCCCATTCTCGGATCAAGTTGAAATTTCTCACTATTATTCGTATTCGAAGGCAACAGATGAGCGTAGGCCTAAATCGTAGATTTTAAAGGAAATCTTTAGTTTGGGCGAAACCGTATGTAAAATAGTCCTAAAAAAATGACCAGTCTTTATGGTATTAATGTCAAATAGATCCAAGAGAAATCGATCAGCTTGAGCATGCTCCATTCACGTTATGGATATCTGATAAATCGACCATGTAAGACAATATGTTTGTTAAGCCGTAGATTCAAGAGAAGCGGGTCTGTTCTGGCAATTACTATGTCATAAACTAAGAAGAAGTCTGGGCAATGTTCTAACAGCATGGGCCAACATTTATTTCAGTGAGTGCAATTTGGATCACAGAGTCCTAAAAATCTGGCTTCCTTTAAAGCCTACTTTTAATTTTTCATATGCCCGAGGACCTATTTATTTTTAAGAGCCAAGATGACATAGGACCATGTCGTAGTAGGGTTCAAATCTGCCATGCACTCTGTGCCTGGTCATAGATTGATCTCTTGCTAAAAAATACATAGACATTTTCTGATTAATTTAAAAACAACTTTATAGTGTAGACAAAAAAAAAAGTTAATTTAAAAAAAAAATCTAAACTTTAATTCTTTGTATCTTTTTTTTTTCCAGACGACAAAAACACAGTTCGTTTGACTGAACAGCCAACAGCTCTTACAGCTTCCTGATTGAACAGCATTGAATACATTTATTGCTGTCCTGCTGTTGTTGCATAAATAATTCTCAAGTCTGTATCAACACGATCCAGAGAAGACACTCTACTGAATCACATACAGCTCAAGAGACTAAATAGTTACCTGTTAAGATTAAAACTAAACTGAGATTAAAATGGACTCAGATTAACATAGTTGGCAACACATCTCTCTCTTTTTTTGTTCTTGTTTATAATTCTTTTTTGAACGAGAGACTTAAACCAACCTTAAACAAAAAATTGCCAACTAAAAGTTTCAGTTCTCCTTTAGTTGTTGGATGAAACTCTCACTCGCCATGACGGGCTGCTGTTATCCCATTAAGGTGAGTTTTTGTGTGTGTCCAAATAAACGTTCTGCTTCCGTCTTTAAGGCAGCGTCTTAAAGCCAGATCACAGCCCCTGCCTTCTCCCCCTCTAAGCCTCCACACAGACGAATGTTTTCATTGGGCAAATGGCTTCTCCGGGATGGAACTTACCAGTAAAATCAATTCCAGAATTTGTAACCTTAAGTTTTGTTTTTTTGTCTCCCCTTCTTTCTTTCGTTTAAATAGAGAAGTGAAGAAAAAAAATATTCTCAGGCTAGAGGAGGGTTGGGGGTGGGGGGTGGGGGTGGAGGATAGACGCGGAATGATAAGGGGGAGGAAACCCAAGGGAGGAAAACAAGGGGAGTTCATGTCAGTATTGAGATTGTCACAATAAAGGGCAACCACTGTGTGTGTCAGCAAGTTGGAAGTAAGTAGGGCGGGAGGGGGGGGGGTTGTGAAGAGGGTGCCTCAAACACTGGGGAAAAAAAAATGTTTCAACACCGGTCCCGTTAATGTCCCTTGGCCTGATGAGCTCAGGTCAGCAAGACAATCACCGTCCAATAAATATTGACACCTAACTAGCCAGGCTGTCAGCTAGGCCATCGATCTATTGGTCCGTGCTACAAGGCTGTTTTAGAGCTGTGTTATCGGCCTTGGTGGTTGGGGGGGGGGGGGCGAGAAGACTCCACTAACAGTACACTAGCAGTTTTACAATTATTTTTTATTTGCACAGTTGAAAGCTAATGATATTTTAATTGTTTAAATAGTCTCACTCTATTTACACACTGATATGGGGCCGAATTTTTATTAGTCAAACATACTGGTCCAGTGATTTGGTGTTTGTATAGTTATGTAGTGCACCCATTAACTCTAAATAATAATGAGGTCTCCTGTTTCATTCATCATAATGCGGACATGTATAGGGTGAGGTGTAGACCGTGTAGCTATTGGACATTTTCATACATGGCGGGAAGCCTACTAACCAATACCTAAATATAGAGTTGAATCTAGGTGCTACAATACAAACTTGGTCCCTAGTGCTGCTATTCACTTATGTTTAATATTGTAATGAAACAACAACTACTAGTCTACCAATACCATGGCTTTATTCGACACAATTAGACTACAGTAAACAGTGAATGAAAACAGCACGTCTCACATAACACTGATGAAGTGCTATACACATACACACACTGAACATGAAACACACACACTTGGCATGACCTTCTGACACGCTGGACGCACGCAGAAATTCAACTCAGTTACACTACAAATGTATGTAGCCAATACCTAGCAAGCACTTTGGTGTTTACGGTGTACAAAATAGAGGCAGTGTTGATAAACCATGTATTATTTTTTTTTTTTTTTTTGCTCTGCGGAGTCAAATTTTTATTCGAAAATTTTATTTAAGTTGGTAAGTTTGAAGTTCATTCTAGCGGCCTTGACATTGTCAGTGCATTGCAAAGGCTGCCAACTATTTGTTCAAAGGACACAAATCTATTGAGAACTACAAGCATGTCCCCTTTTAATGTTTTGAAGTTCACAAAAGTCTGGTTGGCTTACAGAATCATGGGATACAAGTATACACAGGCATGTAGATGGAGGCCTAGAGCAGACTTTTTGTGATAGATAGATAGATAGATAGGTAGGTAGATAGGTAGGTAGATAGATAGATAGATAGATAGATAGATAGATAGATAGATAGGTAGATAGGTAGGTAGATAGGTAGGTAGATAGATAGATAGATAGGTAGATAGGTAGATAGATAGGTAGATATATAGATAGATAGATAGATAGATAGATAGATAGATAGATAGATAGATAGATAGATAGATAGATAGGTAGATAGATAGGTAGATAGATAGGTAGGTAGGTAGGTAGATAGATAGGTAGGTAGATAGATAGATAGATAGATAGGTAGATACGTAGATAGATAGGTAGATAGATAGGTAGATAGATAGGTAGATAGATAGGTAGATAGATAGGTAGATAGGTAGATAGATAGATAGATAGGTAGATAGATAGATAGTAGGTAGGTAAGGTAGGTTGGTCAGTAGGTAGGTAAGGTAGGTTGGTCAGTAGGTAGGTAAGGTAGGTAGATAGATAGACAGATAGATAGATAAACAGATAGATAGATAAATAGATAGATATATGATAGATAGATAGATAGATAGATAGATAGATAGATAGATAGATAGATAGATAGATAGGTCAGTAGGTATGTAAGGTAGGTAGGTCAGTAGGTAGGTAAGGTAGGTAGGTAGGTAGGTAGATAGATAGATAGATAGATAGATAGATAGATAGGTAGATAGATAGATAGATAGATAGATAGATAGATAGATAGATAGATAGATAGATAGATAGATAGATAGGTAGATAGACAGACAGACAGACAGACAGACAGACAGACAATGAATTTGTCTAGATAAACTACTGCAAGACAAGACGATTTTGAAATTGGACACCTTCGTGCATGTCTTGCCTTCCCTTAAATCCGGCCCTGTTTAGGCCGCTTGAGTCCTTTTGCTGTTGTCGAGGGTCGTACCAGCATCATTAATATGATGTTATAATAAGTCTCTAAAAGCCTTACTATGTCTTTAAAAAGCTTTACTTAAGCTAGAGAGGATCGATCTATTTATATTTACCATTCGAAGGCCTCATTAAGACTTCTTGTTCTGTTTGCAATACAAAGCCAATGAGAATATTTTAATTTCCAGACTTCTTTCCGCTCCATCGATTTTCCGAACCTCCCAACGCACGCTTTGACCAGTCGTGTAACTTGCTTGATCAACAATTTAAATGTGTTTTCCCAGCTTTTCCACTCTTAACCCCCCCCCCCCACACACACACGTTCCCCATCCCCCGCCTCTAAAAACCCTTTTTCGCTAATAACTTTTGGAATATCTCAAACCGGGGTGACCCACATGCTTAATGAACTGTAGTATCGGGCCGCAAGGTTCGTCAGCTCTCCGTAGAGTTTCTCTTTCTGCTCTGTAATTATTCCAGATTTCGCCTGAGGCTACAGCTCTTTTGCAAACTGGTCTGTGTCATGCCATTCTGTTTCTCCCTATTAAGCTATTTCAAGAGAGGTTCCAGATCTTGCAGTGGCTGTGTATCAATTTCTGATTAACTGTCGGCGTTTGCTCTAATGGAGAAATGACTTTGTTAATATTATTTACGACTTCTGTACTGGCGTATTCTTTTTATTCGTTTTTTAAACACCATTTTTGAAACTTATTTTTTACTTTTAAGTACTTACAAAAGTTTATTTTCTTTTTCTTAGTGTTTTGCCTCTCGTTGTTAAAATTCCGATAAAAAAAAAGACAAAGCCATTATTATATTTTTAGGTTAATCTCTTTTCAATTGTTTATGGTTTAATACTTGTGTATTATGATAACTTACAAATAAAAACTAATTTAAAAAAAAATTAAAAAAGCCCACAAAAGAGGCAAGATGGCCCATAAAAGAGGCACATAAAGCCCAAAAAAGAGGCAAAGAAAAGAGGCCTAAGGCCCAAGGATTCCTATGATGATAAAGCTAAAACTGAATAGCGCAAATTCTGAGGTTTTCTTTTTAAAAAAAAAGCTTAGAGAAAGAATAGAGGCTAATAAAAAACGGAAGCTTGAAAACCAAAGACGTTCAGAAAGTGTGCAGCCTATAAGAAATACTGCCAAAATCAAGAAAATGAAAAAGAAACATCTAAGAATGATTGAGACTCGGTGAATCTTATATTTTGTATATAGTGTGACTGAAGAGTGAATGACATGGGGATTAGACTTAACATTTGTCTGACTGATGTCGCGCTTTAAATAAAATCATTATCAAAAAAAAAAAAAAAAAATTTTAATCAGATTAAACAAATACCAATATTTGTTTCCTATATCATAGGGTATTATTCGACATTAATCTTTGGACTCGAAGACAAGCCGTATTATCATAAAACATAATTACGTCGTAAATGTATTCATGCGTTAATGTAGCCATACGAAATAAAAAAAAAAAAAAAAAGTAAAATTATTTTTTTAAAGGTTTTAGCACTTTCTAGCAAAGTAGAAACAATTTTTAAATTTTCTCCTTTTGTAGCACAAAATGATTTCAATATTGGAACCTCCTTAATGCCAACTATGTAATAATAAAAAAGAATATAGATAAATATATAATTTTAACAAGATCTCAATGCGTAGCGCTTGGTCAAATCGTCTTTATTTTAGTTGTCCATTTGTTTTTAAATAAGTTTTTTTTATGTCATAGATAGAGTAAAGGTCTAATGCTTCCTCTATATTGAAATTGAAATCGCTACAAATGGAATAAGCTGATAAAAGTTGATTCTGCAGTTTTAAAAATTGTGCTCGAAAAATGTTCATAGGTCATTATAAAAGTCTAGCGTATCAACACAACCTTTTATTTTGTACGCCAGTTACACCAAAAAAGTTTGCTATTTATAGCGTTTCCGCTATGCATGACAATCTGCAATTAAAGTAGCATTTTACTCTCTGACTTAGGACTTATTTGAACGCGAATGGGCAAACAACTAGCGGTGACAATATGGAATTGATACAAAGATCCACTTCTGAGATTATAGCTCTATGTCAGTACAGCTTAATTTAGTGTCCTTGACATTGTTTGGTTTGTGGTGAAAAAACCTCCAATACTGCAGAATTAGCAGCTATTAAGTGGCGTAGATAGAGTGGGGGAGGGGGTCCAAATTTGAAAATCCTCCCCCCCCCCGGGGCCCTCCACTTGAAGGGGTCCCCTAAATGAGTGTCCAAAAATTTGTTTTTACATTAAATGTTGCGCTATTATCTCATTTCATGATGTCGAATGTCGAAATTCAAGGGCCCCTAAAGAGTTCAAGACCCACCCACCCCGGTACCCCTAAAACCCTAGCTACGCCACTGTTCCAGCAAGGTACAAACACAACGGTTTCATACGATCCATGGCAATCTTCTTTGTAAACAATACAAGACTTTGCAACGCAGTACAAGAATTAATGCATAAGTCGCTGGCCATTAGTTTTTTTTCTGAAATAGAAGAGAACTTTGAGTTTAAGACCAATAAGAACTTTGAGTTTAAGACCATAAGAACTTTGAGTTTAAGACCATAAGAACTTTGAGTTTAAGACCATAAGAACTTTCAGTTTAAAACCGTAAGAAGTTTCAGTTTAAGACCATAAGAACTTTGAGTTTAAGACCATAAGAAGTTTGAGTTTAAGACCATAAGAACTTTGAGTTTAGAGACCATAACAACTTTGAGTTTAAGACCATAAGAACTTTGAGTTTAAGACCATAAGATCTTTGAGTTTAATACCAGAAGAACTTTGAGTTTAAGACCAATAAGAACTTTGAGTTTAAGACAATATGAACTTTGAGTTTAAGACCAGAAGAACTTTGAGTTTAAGACCATAAGAACTTTGAGTTAAAGACCATAAGAACTTTGAGTTTAAGACCATAAGATCTTTGAGTTTAAGACCAGAAGAACTTTGAGTTTAAGGCCATAAGAACTTTGAGTGTAATACCATAAGAACTTTCAGTTTAAGACCATAAGAACTTTTAGTTTAAGACCATAAGAACTTTGAGTTTAATACCATAAGAACTTTGAGTTTAAGACCATAAGAACTTTGAGTTTAAGACCAGAAGAACTTTGAGTTTAAGACCAATAAGAACTTTGAGTTTAAGACCATAAGAACTTTCAGTTTAAGACCAGAAGAACTTTGAGAAAGACAATACGGAACTTACGCTCACCATTAACCCTAATGTAAGATGCAGTCAGTAGATAGGCGGGTTTGTTCAGCCAAGTATAGTATTGAGTGTGTTTAAATCATTTTCCTTTCAATGTATTTTATTCTATTTCTACTAGTCACAATCCTATTTTTTTTCTTTTTTTATTCTATCTTCTGTTTGTGTTGCGAATGGTTCAATCTTTGTTTCGTTACTATGTAACTAATAAATTTGGTAGAGTTTTTTTTTCCCTTTCAACTCCATTTTATTCAATTAAATGTGCTTACCGGAATATTGTTTCGTTTCGTTTTTTTTTTATTCCTAAATTTGAAGAACTTCGCCTCTTTTTTTTTTCCCGCCACATCCGGCAGAGTCCCCCTTTGTAGCCTCGAGGAATCAAACTTTGGTTTATTTCTGCTAAGGGTTAACAGCGACAAGAGACCGGCTGAAGCAAGGGGGGGGGGGGGTGGGCAACAACAACAACAACAGAAGACAACTAAGTCTGCCTGGAACCGAGTTCATGTCTGGCCATATGAAAATTGTCTTTCTCGGCCTCTCTTAAATCTTCCTATTGAGGGAGAAAATTGCACAACAGGAAAAGGGAAGACACGGATAGGAAAAGAAACAGGGAGTTTGGAGAAAAAAAAATAGGGGAGGGGATGGAAGGAGGGACTTAGCAAGGAAAATTTGAGAGGATGAGATGATTTTCATATCTGGAGGGTAGAGGATTGGCTGGAATTTTAGATTCAAAGTAAACCGCCTGCTTCCGAGGAATAAAGATTTTATTATAAAAAACACAAATATTTGTGATAAGAAAACGAAACGAAACATTTTTTTTTCTATGCTCCATATATTTATTTATTTAATTTAAATGGTAAACGCACTCATCGATAGATAGATAGATAGATAGATAGATAGATAGATAGATAGATACATAGATACATAGATAGATACATAGATACATAGATAGACGTTTGAAATTCTTATTATAACACAACAAATTATCTTTTGTGTCTAGGAAGGGGGAGAGAGCGGGCAATGTATATGTTATATTTCATTTGTCATAATGTTTTGAAATTTAAGATCTAACCTCACATTCCTGTATCCATCATCTCGGTATTCGAAGAACAAGTCCGATTTTCCGGCCTTTCTTTAATTTTTTTGGCACTGTTTTTGAGGACCCCATGAGAAGAAACAAATGCCAAAAGTACTTAAAGTACCTTTAGTCCTGCCTAGACGCCCCACCAATAACAAGATATATTACATGGGCCGTGTCTCGATGGGCAAGATTGAACATAGAACCTCACTCTGCGTACAATTCAGAAAGCCTTAAAACATTAGACGCATGTGGTAGTTTAGACTCTAAGGCAGTCTAAGCACTAGCATTGTAAATCCATTTTGTAAAAAAGCTTAGCACTTTAAGGGTTAACAAATATGTAAGCCAAGAAGAGACCACATACTTATAGCTATCGATCCACACATCTTATTAAAACATTTAATGAACTAATTAAATTAGGGCCTCTAAACTTGATGAGCCGGCCCTGCCTTGCGTAGCATGCTGAGTTTGTACAGATGACCACATTCGACATTACACAGATCCCCTTGTATCATTTTGTGATTGTAGAAAGATTATCAAGAGATTATGACCACAAAAAAAAAAAAAAAGGATGATGATATTCTAAATCTGGCTTAGTGTTTCTGCTGTGATGCTTCAATCAATGCGGATCAAACAGAATCGCATGTCACGTGGTAATATTTGAACTAAAAATATGACAATTAATCCCCAGATGAACAACAAAAAAAAATGTTTACATTAAATAATTTGGGTATAAAATAAAGATTAGACATTTAAAAAAACAAAAAAAAAACAAACGTAATCTGATTTGTTTTTTCGTTTCATTTTATTCCCATGCTCCGTGTTTTGCCTGATGATGACCTTGATGACATTGCTGTCTGCTGCTACTTTGATAACGTCTAGGACGCCAAGGATCAAAAGGGACTTCTGAGCAAGCCCAGGCGGAATCGTGGATGTACTGATATCTTGGTGTTCCTGGTATTTGTATTCTTCATCTGTGGCTTGGTGAGTACCATTTGGTCCTGGTATCGGGGGGACATGCATTTAGTGGTATCTAGGCAACGCAGGCAGTGCTGTTATATAGAATAGATGCCATTCTTGTATCTGTACACTCACGTGTGCTTTAAATACTGTTTAGTTTCATGATTAGGTGGCTAGGTATTGTTGGATAGAGTTGTGAGCTAGCTTGGTAAGCTAATCTAATCTCACCATCTAGACACATGAATCTGAATAAAAGCTTGAATTTCTTATTTAAAAAACAACAACTAAAGATTTGTTACTAATTTATACAAGCCTTCCATACCAATATAGCATCATTGAAAATACAACTTTAAACTTATCCAAATCTATCGCCATGCACTCCTATATCTATTTTCCAGTCCTCACTTCCTGTATAATGTTGTGGGCTAATCTAATCTGTCTTCTGACTCTATCTCAATTATTACTTCACATTAGCCACAGAACATTACAAGTTAAAAACACACTTGATAACAACTTTCACTGTTATAAAATCACACCTTTATTTATCACTGGGAAATCCGTCTAGTCTTCATAAACGTCGCTATTTCTAACTAACATCCAAAACAAACTACTTCTATACTATCGCCATGTTGCTCTTTTGTCCGTCTAGTCTACTACGTCATTCGTTTGTCTTACTACGTCACTACTTTTACCGTCGCTAAAAAAAACAATACACAATATATTTGTCTAACAAAACTAACATACTCTCTAAACTATTACATAACACTAGTCCATGCAGGTGTTTTTTTTTCAACTAATCTGTACGTAATCCTTCATTCTCTAAGAATAGCATCTTAGTTCATATTATTACTGTTTACATCAGTTGAAAGACTTCATGTGACCTTTGTTTTTTTAAATACGGTAAGAAGTTCAATATTGACCTAGATCTATATTAAATAAAGATATTTTTTTTACAAACGTTATATTAGCTCTCTCCGTCTGTCCGTCTGTCTGTCTGTCAGGATTCTTGTACACTAGAATTACACTCCCATTCTCGGATCAAGTTCAAATTTTTGCACAATTATTCATATTCGAAGAGAATATATGAGTTACTAACAAATACAACATCAGTTAATTGATTAGTGGTAATTAATTAACTTTGTTGTTGTATACAGAAAAGGTGAGCTAAACCTCGCAGTATTGAAATGTATGGCAGTGATTGTGCCGTGTTTCTCTTTATATAAGTTTTTTTTTTTTTTTTAAGTATTTTAAATTTAGCTTGCTTGTTACTTCCGAAATTCATCGTATTTCGGGGTCGATTTGTTTAAAAAAAATAATTTTTTGACTTATCCCATTTCCCTTTAAAGTCAGAGTAACTGTTCAGGCGAGAACATTATAGCATTTATTATTTACAACGTATAGCGTTCGGGGGTTTTGGTGTGGTAAAATATGGAAAGTGTGAATTGTATTCTAAGTAACAGTGATTATAGAACTGTAGTTTCTTCTTTAACGCTGTCTGATTTTCGATGTCGTAATACTTTATCTCTGTTTTATATTTTTCGACATCATACTTAATTTTAGTGGTCGCCCAAGACACAACGTCCTGGAGTCTAATTTCATTGCTATCTTAGTCCTCACGTGACACAAAGCAATACATTTTATTTGCGTCTATTGGTCAGTTCGAAATAGCCCTGAATGGCATTGATACATACAGATTGCTGCTCAATTATTGTAATGTAATGTGCAGTTAAATAGCGATTATAATTTACCTTCTGGTTAAGCCCGGAGTTATTCACATTATGTATCTCTTGTTTCGATAAAAAAAAAAAAAAAAACATCCATGTAATATAAACAATTATTGGGTCCATGAGACTAGAACAAGTAACAAAAACAAAAGTTGTGTAAAGACAATTCCTTCTTTATGAATCTGATACACACACACACACACACACGAGAGTGATTACTTTGCTCTTAAAATCTAATGAATGAGAGAGAAAAAAAAAATTTGTAACCCCCCCCCCCCCGAACAAATATCCATTCGATTATTTGATTGGAAGACGATACTATTGGAATAGGATTATTAAATTATCATCTCAATGGAAACTATAGAAAATGGCTATATATCATAGAATTGCGTAAATATATAGGCCTGTGATTAAAATCCCCAAAATGGTATTACCCTATTTCTAAGCTTGAACAATAAAGATACTTTTCTAAGACAGAGAAGAGTGCTTTTCCAAGATACAAGGCGACTTCCCGTACAGCTTGAACAAGAGTTACGTACATAATGATCGGATAAGCTTTTGTTTCCGTTTTCCAGTCTAGGTATAATATAAATAGGATACAATGCCATTTTTATTCATATAATTATTTTTCTTAAACCATTCCTATCTCGAAATTCGATCATTCTTATTGTTAGGACAAAGAAATTCCTTTTCCTGTAAGGTTTTCTCTCCAACATTCACTAGTAATCTGAAATGCATTTCTATTGAGTCTATTCTGTATAACATTCATTTCCCCAAACATCTATCCCTCTAGCAGTCCTTCTATCCAACAGCCTTCCCTTTTGGCATTCATTCTAGCCAGTCAAACATTAATTAAGTCTGAAATATTCATATCATGCTCGGCTCTCACAAATATCAGATCCGTTTTGACACCGGCCTCATGCCTTGTAACTCGATTGACCTATTTCTATCATATATGCAGACATCAGGAGAGAAGAAGAGAGGGAGAGAGAGAGAGAATAAAAGACTGAATGAGACAGAGAGATGGAAACACAAAACCAAAGACCAAAAGAATGTAAGAAAGTAAAAGCAAGGGGTATGTAGGTAGAGAAAAGAGAGAGTGAGGAAAGAGCAAAGGAGTGAAAGAGAGAGAGAGAGAGACAGACAGACAGAGAGAGTGAGAGACAGAGAGACATGATTACTTTAGAAAACATGGCGATAGGAAATGGAAAAAGGAATGAAAGTTAAAGAAGAAAGAGAGAAATAAGAGAAAGAATTTTGAGAGAGAGAGATGAGTGGAAGAGAGAGAGAGACAGAGAGAGAGACATTTCGCCACCTAAAAAAAAAACATTAACTTCAAGTGGCGCCATCTACAATCTCAGCTCTAATTATGATGTACGAGAAATGTTGCCAGGTCCACAACGTTGTGAGTTTCTGTCTGAATTTAAAAAATTGATCCCAAAAAATATACTTTCTGCACCTTTTAAATACAATATATTAACAAGAAAAAACTTTAAATACGATCTAAATTTATAGGAAACATGATAATATAATATAATATAATATAATATAATATAATATAATATAATATAATATAATATAATATAATATAATATAATATAATATAATATAATATAATATAAAATGATTATGTATTCTAAAATATCCTATGTTTTAAGAAAACAAAAATTCATGGTAGATTTGTAGGCCTACATAGAACCAGATGTACATCAAAGAGGTCACGCTTAACAACGGGAGGAAGTAGTCTGTGCTATTTTGCGTCCCGAGAGATACATCTTCTCCCTTTACAACTTTTCGTATGACTAAAGAGGCCAATCCTTAATACGCAGCTGAGGTCACAGGCTGGGCATCTGTAATCACCAAGCACTGATTCACTTTCATACTTCTGTCTACTTCTAGTGTGTATGCCATCTGCAATCCAGCCACCCTTCTTTTATGTTCGCGCTCCATGTGGATCTATCCAGTGCCTCTTTTCCCCAACTGCTATTGTCGTTTCTGAAGAGCTTCATCCCGCGTTTGTATACATCAGTAAACCTTAAGAAGAAGTAGTACTAGAGTAAATAAAACACATACATATAGACACTTTGGAAATGAAAAAAAAACCCACGTAAATATTTAATGCCTCTGATTGTTCCGGGCAGTGTAAGCTGTTTGAGATCTGCGTGGTGGCTATTGGGAATTCAATCGTTTATCTCTAAGCATAACAACCAAAGTGTGGAGTGCAATGGCTATTGGGAATCGAGCTGTTTATTAATACAGTGATTTTTCGCGGTAGAGTGTTGCTCAACCATTTCTTTTTTTGAATGAGTTATAGATTGAAGCGTTGCAAAAAAAAATTAAAAAAAATTAATACGTTATTATTATTGCAAAGTAAAAGTGGAAGAAGAATTCTATGAGTGAACACGTTGCCAGATTTTCAGATGAAAGACAATGTAAGACAGATACGAGCAGTTATATCAGTAAATAATAAAGATAAAGTTCTGTTGAGGAAGTCGATGCAATAAACAAACCACCTTTTTAGGACATTAAATGACAAATATAACAAAAGGAGGAAAAAGAACGACCAAAGATGAACACCATACTGAAGGTGAAAAGATAACTGAAAAGAAAAGTAGATAAAACGAGTAACGAAAGGAAGAGTATGAGAAAGAGAGAATGAGAGAGAGAGAGAAAAAAAAAGAGAAAGAGAGTATGAAAGATAGAGAGGGAGAATGTGTGAGAGAGAGAAAGTTTGAGAGAAAGAGAGAGAGAGAGAGAGTAGGGGAGAATGAGAGAAAAATGAGACAGAAACGGCGAAAAAAAAAAAAAAAGTAGATAAAATAAGAAAGAGACGGAATCTGACTCTTTGGCGGGTACAAGTGGGAAACCGTTGTTGCCTCCCAAGTTCTCTGTTTGCTCAGGAGCGTAAAATGAAACAATGAACACAAATGCCGTAGTAAATGTATTGTCTCTACACTAAGAAACACTAAGGACCTTATAGTATAAGATCAGTTGTTGTATAGTTTGACTGGGCTGTACAGCGTATGGTAGAGAAGGGCTGTACAGAGTATGGTAGAGAAGGGCTGTACAGAGTATGGTAGAGAAGGGCTGTACAGCGTATGGTAGAGAAGGGCACAAATCTGAGACCAAAAATTAGCTAAAGGCAAACTTGAATCTACACCTCGGAAAGCAAATGTGTCGTATGTCGCAAAACATGTAGGTCACTGCCGGTTCTTCTTAGCCATGTAAAATATCGCATTCTTCCTTAATCTTCGAAATCTAAGAAAAAATATTTATTATTATTATTATTATAACGAATGACGCCCAAATACGTTTTAACTGTTCTGAGAAGCAAGACGTTATTAGAACTAAGAACCTCACTAAATAAGTGCACTGACTATAAAGTAATGGTGTAAAGAGCTATTTCACTTTCTCTCTCTCTCTCTCTCTCTCTCCTTTTCTTTCTCACTTTTTTCTCTCTCTCTCTCTCTTTCTAGCTTTCTATCTCCCTATGACTATCTCACTTACACCTCTGTTAACTCTTTCTCTCCCTCTCTCTCTCTCTCACACACTTTCTCTCTCACTCTTTTTCTCGCCGTTTCTGTCTCATTTTTCTCTCATTCTCCCCTACTCTCTCTCTCTCTCTCTTTCTCTCAAACTTTCTCTCTCTCACACATTCTCCCTCTCTATCTTTCATACTCTCTTTCTCTTTTTTTTTTCTCTCTCTCTCTCATTCTCTCTTTCTCATACTCTTCCTTTCGTTACTCGTGCATTGATTGATGCCCTCATTTTCCTATTTGTGGCAATGAGCGGAGTCGTTACCTACTCAATGTCGTAATAAACTCTAGTGTCGTAAAGTACTATCACCAGATGGTAGAGACATCGAGATCACGATCCGTGAAATGAATCTTTTGACTCAATCAACTCTTTTTTTGACTCAACTTTGCCATCGTCCTCTCGAAAACATTTAAAAACAGATTCTCTCGGATCAGATGTAAGAGAGAGAGAGAGAGAGAGAGAGAGAAAGAGAGAGAGCATGATATCAAGCTAACAAGCTCAACATCGCCCTAACTGTAATGAAGTCAGCGACAAGCTTGCGATGAAGTCAAAGAAAGTAGGACTGGTTTGTTTGTGTAACTAGCTCGGAAGAGTAAAAAAAAACCCACCTAAAACAAATCGTAAAATAAACCCAGAATAAACCATCTCTGTTTCACCATTAACCAGGTAGAAAACTGTGACAGAGAGATGATCTGTTTGTAAGAAGACGGAGACGGGGTGGGGGGGGGGGGGAGGATAAGAGTCTTGAAGCGTACGACTGTCTCATGTTTCAATAGTATATGGTCGTTTTTCGGAATGGTAGAAATGGATTTAAGTCCCTAAGCTTACGCAGAACTAAATAGGATTTTAAAATTCGCATAGAAAAGTAAAGCCTCTGTATCTATTACAGAATGCCATCGTAAATTAAGCTTACAGAAACAAGTAAAAATATCTTCTACCCAAAGTGAATATAGAGCCAAATTTTAAGTTTAGAACACTTTCCAGCACTAAAATCCTTAATAGATAGCATTAGCATATATAGTAGAGTCACTATTGCGGAGCAGGCATGTTTGCGGAACAGCTCGTCGAAATTAGTTAAAATCTATTTTATTTTGAAATTTTCTCCTAAACTACTGTAACGGTACTGCGCATGGTCCATTTCTCTACATTTCCAATATAAAAGTTTTCCTTTTACAGCAGAAAATTAATTTTGACTCCAGGTCAAAGTTGACAGGTGTGGAATCGTCCATTATTTTTCACGTACCAGGAGAACCGCATAGGCCATGGCTTAAGGCTTTTTAAAAATGATAATGACACATCACCTGCATGATACACATATTTTTCGGTTTATAAATGGATGAGGAAAAATTTCATATCATAGCTATCTACCAGGAATTCAATTTTTAAAAAATTAGGATGTTTTTATTCTTTTTTTACCTTTTTAAAGATAGTCACAATTGTGGAACACTATAGATGTTATTTATTTGACCTGCGCATTTACTATCATTTAGCTATTTACAAACTGATTTAGATATCGGAATTTAAATATGAGTTTGTATTAGTATACATAAATTTAAAAACATTTAGAGAATAATATTACATATAATATATAATTTATGATTACCATACGTCCAGCAAAAAGAAGACAAATCATAATACCATATATATATATATAATATTAATATAACAAAAAGAATAAAAGAATAGTGGGGAAAAAAACCTTGTAAGGAAAATCAGGGTAGTGTGACGTCAAATACAATTAAAGAAGAGGTAGAGAATCTAAAAGTGACAATGTGTTGTCTTAAGCTTTAATAAAATAAAATTAATGTAAAGGATAAGGAGTTCAAGTATTAGAGTAATAAAATATATGCTTTATATAGGCTTTGTTCCGACATTTTTACCGTGTTCTGCAATTGTGACTTCTTAAAAAATCCTGTTCCGTAATTGTGACTACCCATATCTCAGTCGAATTGAATGTAAAATTTAAATACCTGTTGAAAAACTAAACAAAGCGTCTATTTTTATCGGAAAATGGATGGGCAATGCCTAGATACTTTTAGTTTTTCCATAGGTCTAACCATTACGGAGCAAAAAATTGAAAACTAAAAGTAGCTGCAAACTGTTCCGCAATAGTGACTCTACTCTACTATAACTGAAAAAAAATCTCAATCGAATGAAATATCTAAACAGCATAATCTATTCGCCTTTTATGGTTACAGTGTAATTTAAAAAAAAAAAAAATTACGAATAATTAATTTTAAAAAAATCGCATCACTGATCTATGTTTTTATTTTAATCTCAGACATTTACCCTTTACGGTATATGACTTAGTCTTGAGTGTTTGAAAACTATTTCGAATTACATTTTTTAAAAGTTAATTAAAAGAAAAGATTGATTTATGTTTTATAACATAAGTTTAAAATATTGCACACGAATTTTATAATGTCGCCATCTCTAGTTTATGAAACCGGAACCAAACAGTCTTATTTATGGTCAATATGACTTCCTGGGGTCCTCTCGTGTTGTCTAGGTTCGGGACATCTCGTGGAATCCCGTTCTCGGCTTCGATTCTTCTCGTCCATATGTTACCGGCGAAGTAGAAAATCCGGCATGCTAAAGTATTCCTAGCGCTTTTAGGCAATTGTAGGAAATAGCTTCACCATTTCGTACTTCGCCTAGGTATTGTGTTTTGAGTAGCAATCCTATCGTATAGCATAGTAGTATCTCTTTATTTGCATGCTTGAATTCTATAATGTCAGCTGGAATGGATATTTCGTTCTAACGTATTGTTTTTAAATTTTATTTCTACCAAAATCAATATGATAATAATCTAAGATATACACGCTGAGTAGCTTTTCAAAATATGGCAAACACACACACAAAAAAAAATGGTTTTAATTAACTCATTAATCATTAATGTAAAGGTACCAGCTCGTTTTGAATGCTGAATGCTGTTGTGATAGTTGGAGAGTTAAAACTGGCAGGGCAACTCATTTCATACTGAATGTTAATCCAAAACATTGATTGCGTGTATGCATCAAACCCAGCAAATGAAATAATAACATTGCATGGAAAACTGCTTGATCTGGACAACACAGCGCAGTTTATCTCAGATATAGGACTTGTTATCTGAACCCCGAAACTTGATCATGAGAACAACAGCAACAAAAATAAAAGCCATAATAACAATGCTGTTTATTTAATTATAAATCAATTATGGCCCTTTTGTCATGCTTCTTCCATTTTTTTATATCTATACAGACAATTGAAATTTTAAATTACAATAGAAATGTTCACTTATATCTATACAGACAATAGATAGTATAACTTATATCAGTGTTTCCCAAACTGTGTTCCACGTAGCCCTGGTGTTCAGCGAGGCCTGAATAGGTGTTCACGAGCTACTGGAATAATTAACTAGTAGGCCATCACGTGAATCAATCTCTCTCTAAAAAAATAAATAAACAAAGTGTTCCAATAAATACCCAGAATGTGTGAAGTGTTCCGTTGAGATAAAAGTTTGGGAACCACTGACTTATATGATCCTTGTCCTTCTCAGTTATCAGTGCTGGAAATATCAAACAACTACCTAGACTGTCTTAGACTAATTAGGATCAACTGTTGAAGAAACGTTAAACCTTCTTTCTCTACGTCTGGCTGTGCTATAGAAGAACTTAAAAGAACGACAATATATTTACACTACATTATAAGTATGTTTACTGTAGCGAGCTGGATTTAACACTTCAAATAAATAACAATTTAAACAAATGAAAAGCGAAATATTAACGTTCCCATACCAACCGACGTAATCAGAAAAAGAAATCCAACCAGGCAAAATGTGCGTCAGCTCACCTTGCCTATAATAACAATTTTCATAAACAATAACGTTTGCCAGATTTTTTCTGACTACATACATATGCGAACGAGAATGAAAACCAAAAAAAAAAAAAAAAAAACAGGGAGAGAAAAGAAGATCACTGCTGATTATCAGAGATTATAGAGAGTATCCAATTGCTTCTTTTTTTCCCTTTATCAAACAATGTAAAAATAATATTTAAATATAAACAAAGCAAAACAAAAACAAATAATAAACACATTTTTGCTGACAAAGCCTATGTTTACCAGCTATGTTAAGAGACCCCAAATGACCCTGCCTATGTCAGTAGCGCTCTTACAACTTTTAGTTATTTTTGTGTGTGTGTTGTTGTTGTTGTTTTATTTAGAAAATAAAAGTATGATACCAAGATATTTGAAAAATAAAATTCCTCTTAAAAATATATGATGTAAATACTTTAAAAATAACCTCCCCAATTAATCAAAGCCTGCTATTAAACTTGTATTCATAGCTCTCCAAAATAGATCGAGATATTTTTAGAGACATGTACTCCGCTAATTAAAGGTGGTGTCAGAAATGGGAGTTTATTTATAGATACATTAATGAACATTGTCTACATGGCTAAATAAAATTACAGCATGGCGGGCTTATGTGATGGTATGGAGTGGAGCTAATGGTTTGTTTTTGTTGACATTGACATGAATCAGTGAGTCTCAAAGACTTTCCATTTAACGTAGGGATTAAAGCCACGAGTTTTCTAAAACGTTGTATGAACTGATTTAACGAAACAGGATAACGAGGGAGTGCTTGGACTCATTAAGCAAAGAAAAAAATGGATCTTCACCTGGACAAATTAATAATTAGAAACAAAGCTGTGTATGTGTTTTATGTGTGTGTATATATGTATGTGTGTGGTATAAACATTTCGCTAACAAATACAATGCTACGAATTGATGTAAAGAGGTCTAATATGTGAGTGGAATATTACGGGATGTTGTAGGGTGTAGCAGCTATGAGGGAAGCAGGTGGGGGAGATGGTAGAGGGACCTAAGTGGAGTAAGAAAGAGCCAAAGTGAATGAGAGAGAGAGAGAGAGAGAGACGGCACAGAGAGCTAGAGACAGAGAGGCCGAATAGTGGGAGAAAGTGTGAGTGCAAGAATAATAGAGACCTAAAGAGATAGCGAGAAAGAGACAAAAAAAGAGGGATAGAGGGAGAGAGAAAAAGAGTGGATTTAGAGAGAGATTGAAAGAGATAGAGAATGATAGTTAGAGTGATACATATTTTGAGAAAGAGAGAGAAAGAAAGGGAGAGAGAATGATAACAACACAGAGAGAGAGAGAGAGAGAGAAAGAGACAGAGAAAGGATTTAATGAGACAGAAAAATACAAGAATGCTAGAGAAGCATCAGGAAGAGAAGTGTTTGCGGGAAAAGAAAAAGAAAATTAGAAAGATTTAATGTGGCAGCAAAAAAAACAAACTAAAAATTTTGATAGTAAATATGATTATTGTTGGTTTTTTTAATTTAAAATTAAAGCTTTGTATTTGTAAAACTGTTTCTATGTCAGTGTATGTGCTACATATTGTTTCTTCCACCATTTTGTGCTTTCTTGTTCGCGTTTGTCCTGTTCCCTCCCCCCCCCCCCTCTCTCTCTCTCTCTCTCACACACACACACACAGACTATTGAATAGGCCTAAACCGAGACCAATCGTAACTGAAGGCCTGAAGACTGACCTGCAACGTCGCAACCAGGCCTTCTCGGCCTAATCCAATCGCCACTACAGATCACGTGATTAAATTGTCTTATCACACGAGACACGCGTAGACACACGTAGACACACAAGAGGAAAAAAAATACTATTTTAGAACAACAAAAAATATTAGAAACATTAATGTGTGTGTGTGTGCGCGCGAGTCTGTATAATCTGTCTGCCTAGAAAATCCTTGGATTCATTCTACGTCCCTCTACACTCCCACCCCCCACCCCACGTCTTCAAAAACTCTTGTTTTGTTTTTATCTCACCTCCCCCACCCCCAAACCACAGTGTTTCAATCTCCTTCTGTGATGGAAGCAAACATTCCAGAGAAAAACCCTTCTTATCTCCCCCCCCCTTTCCACTTTTTTTGTGTGTCCCCAGCCAAACTCGGACTCCTCCATTTTCTTTCCGGACGGCTTACACGCGGCTAAACATTTACGCAACAGACGCTTAACTCCGGAAACCCATAGGCGGGAAATCTCTCTAGGACAACATTCAGAAGTAATAAGGAAAAAAAAATTCTTTAAAAGAAAAAGAAAACCGGAATAAGAAACTCTCCACGTCTGCACCTCCTCCCTCTCCCCCCTTTTACTTAATTTTATTTTTCACACTCCATATTTCTTGTATTTAGAAAATGGATTATACTCTTTATAAACGGAAATTAATAATAAATATCTTTTCTTTAAATGTTAAAAAAAAAAATGAAGTTATTCTGTAATATTATTTTAAAAGTATAATCTGAAAATAGTATCATCAATGACGTCATACTTAAGTAAACAAACCAGCAGAAAAACTACACGGATTTCCCTCCCTTGCGCATCTATTTATTTCTATTGATTAAAAAGCTAGATGGCGAAAAAAAAAAAAAAAATAAAGCGTTAAATCCGATAATGGAATTTATTTTCTGTTTCTTCTCTTCATTAATGTCTCAGAGGGGAACCCTGAACTCGCTGGGATGTAGGACATGTTAGCGGGGAAACCACGGCTGAAAATAGCTTCAATTTTTGAGTTCTATCATTATAAATATATATATATGTATGGCAATTAATTGGCCATAAAAATCGTTGTTTTAACCAGTAGTTATAGATGCTTTGACATTTGGTAGATAAAAAAGCGATCCGGACGTGACGTCTTCTCGTCTGACAGTTGCCGTTTTAGGAATCAAGGGGCGATTAACTCTTGCTTATTTCGGAGTTTGTGGAAAATGGGTTATATGCCGCCATGGAAATCCTTTTTTTTTCCTTTGCCAACTGGATGTGGCGTGATGTCATATGATGTCATTTTATAAAAATATGATTTTTATTGAGCTGTTTGCATCCAGCGCTACGCTACTACGTTCAAGCGCGAACAAAGGGAAGACAAATCTGTACCGTACATTGCTGTTGGCAGACGTGATCAATGAAGCCACGGCAAGAAGAACATCCTTGCGCTTATCAGATTCGCAAACGCCTTCTTATTCTCCGCCAGCTTCACCCGGGACCGATGATTCTCAAACGATGAAGCTTGCTGTATGGGTATTGACTTGTTTATGGTTACATAAGAGTTCAAAAATAATAATAATGTGTTTGAGCTCTGCGTTCTTTAAGCGTATATACTCCAACCAGGGGTAGTAGGGACACTCAGCGAATCTGTTTGCGAGGAAGGGGAGGTGAAGGTATTCATAATGGGTTGAGGTAACGACAAATAATACTGTCATATATGTATGCATCTTGTTGAAACAATATTTCTAATGGGGGGCAGATCGGATAGGGTTACTCAGAAATCAAATCTTGCTTATTGTCAAATGAGGACAAAAAGACAAAAGAGTCTTAAATGAAGTTTCAGATTTGTGCACATATTGACGCAGAACGCCAAATGTTATGTATTTATTTATTTATTTGTTTTTGTTTTTTTTTGAGCTGGAAGTGGCGTAAGGCGTCACTCAAGCCTGTATGGGAGTCAATGGGAGATTAGGGTTAGGGTACAGAGACACACAGACACGTGTCTTGCCAGGTCACTATGAGGAGATGACGAGTAGCCCTGGGAGAGTTGATCTCCGAATGGCAATAGGATCTGATGGAGGTGACCCTTATGTCGTAAACACAATAGGAGTCTGACACTTATTTTTTAAATTGCCGGTGCTTTATTTTTACGACCATGAAATAAACATTGGGAAAGTACACATTTCAAACCTATCGATCTGTAGAGCATATGATATTAAGATCATCTATTTCTGTGGCCCACGGTTAACGAGGGTGTCAACTGGTCAGCACAATGACCAACCACCTTTATTTTTCCTCAACTAATGTCCGATTTTCATTAGATTTAGGTGAACTCAGAGGTGCCTTAAAAATCCTGAAATTCAAAATCACAGTTTTCGCTGTAATTCGAACCCGATGTCCAAGACCCTTCGGTTCTGAAACCAAGCACTTTATCACTCTGTCACCTCGCACCCAATGGTAAAGGAAAAACAAAGAAATAAAAAAAAAAACGACATTATTATTTTAGTTTGCGGTTACAATTAGTGTTTGAGAATCCCTGGTCATTTATAGTCATCACGAAGCCGTTGTCGTCAACATCCATATTACGTAATTCCATTTTTTCCCCCCTGCCATTGATTATTTTCCGACTCACCCCTGCACCTACTGTTCTTATTTTACTGCTTGTAATTACAAATCCAATTCTTGCCACAAGATATGTCGTGTGTCTATGTTTTGTGTTGTGTTTTTTTTCTTATGTACAAGTTTCAATCAATTCTTGTTTTTATCCTTCGTAAAGTTTACTCCTATTTTTAAATATAATTTAATATCGTCTGCTAGAGCTTTGCCGGAAGTCACAGAATGCCAGATTTTTTTGTTTGTTTCTTGCATTGAAAGTTTCTATGAAAAGATTGAAACGAAAAAAAAAATGCGTTTTCGCAATTTAATTAGATTGTTTGTTCTTTTTTTTTTGTCTCTCAATTAGATCTGATTATGTGTAAATCTGATACAATATTTATACGATATATTAAAATGTCCCTACGCCCAATGGCTTGTAAAGCGCCAATGAAGTCACTTGGGGCCACTAGCTTTGTGTCTAGCTAACACATTGAGTGAATCTTTGAAGATTTTTTTTTTTTATATTCTAGTCGAACAAAAACAAAAAAAAAAAGGTGGGGGGGGGGGCATTGTGAATTTCAACAATTGCGTGTGAGTGTCTCTATGTGATAGAGAAAGAATGAATGAGAAAGAAAGAAAGAAAGAAAGAAAGAAAGAAAAGAAAGAAAAAAAAGAAAGAAAGAAAGAAAAGAAAGAAAGAAAGAAAAGAAAGAAAGAAAGAAAAGAAAAGAAAGAAAAGAGAGAAAGAAAGAAAAGAAAGAAAGAAAAGAAAAGAAAGAAAAGAAAGAAAGAAAGAAAGAAAAGAAAGAAAAGAAAGAAATAAAGAAAAGAAAGAAAGAAAGAAAAGAAAGAAAGAAAGAAAAGAAAGAAAAGAAAGAAAAGAAAGAAAGATGTGAATGCCTTATGGACGTAATTATCTTCATACTGAAGAAACGTCCCTAATTGATAGGATAAGACAGAGAGAGAGAGAGAGAGATGGAAATGAAGGGGATTAAATAAGAGAAAGACTGTGATGGAAGGAGAGATAAACCTAGAGATGGGAGGAGGAAGAGAAAAACTACGAGAGTTTCTAAGAGGGTAAGAGAGAGAGGGGGGGGGGAATGAAGAATTGGTCTCCTTCTACTTTCGATGTTTTATGATCTCTTGTAAGGATTACAGCACACACCTTAACACATGTCTGAATAGACTATCGGTCCTAATGTACTAACACGTTTCATTGAATGCCTGGCTGTGAGGCAATAGCCGCTTGGCTGCCTATGAAGAGGGCATGAGTTCGAAACTCGAGCTGAGCTGTGTTTGCAGAGCACCTAAAAGGCAGCACGAAAGACTTCTCCCATTCTTCCCCTCCTCCACACGAAAAAAAAAAAAAGATTGGACAATTGAGCATGCTATAAACAGGAAGGATATACTGGACAAATTAAAGACATTCATTATAAGCCTTTCTAGTTTCGAACAAGTTTGGAATAGGCCTAAGTGTTTACATGGAACGCATAGTTGTATATTTGTCTCAACTTATAAAGAAACCAAAATGTTAATTTATTCTTATGTTTTTTTTTTGTTTTTTTTTTTGTTTTGTTTTGTTTTGTCACTTCATTCCGCATAGGGCTTGTGGAAGAGGAAATAATACCTGTTTTTTTTTTTAAATCGCATGAACTTTAGGCAGACGAGAGCATCACCATCGGTCCTTCATTATGGAACGAGTAAAAGCTAATGATGGAATTTGTTGCAGATTTAATCATAATTATCGGCCCTTTTTTTCGTAGGCCTACCAATACTTTTGCCCTCGTAATAACAAATGTAAGTTATCTGTTAGCATTGCAATTTAGATTCCACCAACGGGTTTTTAATGTGCTATATAACCCTGTACATATTGCCTCAATTGTTTGTATAATTCTTAAGCTTAAAAAAACGAGCAGACTCTATTTCCGTCTTAGCAGAAGACAAACATGCTTAGATTTAAAGTAGGAACACAAAACTCTAATAGAAAATCTATAACAGTTTTGTCAATTCAGAAGCTTAGCAGCCAGGGGTAGATAACTGCAGAAATTAGTGTAGTGACGCAACAGAGAGGAGACATTACGACAGTGTACATATTGATCTAACAATTTTGTTTCCTTAAAGTCCCACCCGTAGCCTCCCCAACCAGAGATATTTTTTTACTAGCTTTCCTATGGCAGTATTTTGTTTGGTTGTCTCTGAACGCTGTCAATAGTTTTTCTTCTATTCAAAGACACTAAAGTTCTTCGTGTCTTGTTTGGGAAAAAAAAAATTAGCGTGTCAGGATGGGAGAAAGTCATTAAATGACGTCACAGAGAAAAAAAAACGGGTGCTTTGAGCATTGCTTCATAGATCTAGACCAAAAAAAAAAATGATGCGGTGTTGAGTTTCTATGTTTACAGGGCATGAAAGAACCATTAATTAATAATGTTTATTGTAACCCTGCCTGGCACTATTAGACAAGGACAGGAAGACGCAGGGATAGAGTTAAAAAACAGGGCATCAAGTGATTAGAAAGTGCCGGAATTGTTGGAAACTAAGGAGCCGTCTTGTGTGCTGCCCGAAGATTGGAATAGGACCTGAAGCGAGCCGGGAAGGCTGTCGTTGGTCCGTATTCAGGTTTGCTGGGGAAAGGACTGTTAGAATTAGAAACAAGACTCTTGGAATGTAGAAGGCTGTTATGTGTTTGTCCTGGTGAATAAACACACGTATTTATTTACTGTCGAACTTTGTTGAGTTGCCTGTCTTAGATTTACTACAGTATTATATAACCCCTCAAATAAAGACAAATACAAATTCTACCATTAGGCCTGTATATTGAAGAAGTACCAGTCTGTACCACCCTAATATTGCCTACTTTGATCACACTCATAGACATACAAATTATCAAAATACTGCAACTGGAAATTAGTTATTATATAGTAAAATTCCCTTTTCAGACCTTGTGGTCTATGGGGCAGATCTGTTTCTGTGACCTACGGTTAACGAGTGTGTCATGTGACCACCACAACGACCAACCGCCTTAACTTTCCGCCAACTAATGTCTGCTACCCATTAGACTCATAGGCGCCCAAAGATCCCGAAATTAAAAATCAAAGTATTCACCAGGATTCGAACCTGGGTCCCCCGCTAAGCGCTTTACCACTCAGCCTCTGCGTCTCCACAGTTATCATATGAGTTTAAAAACTCTACACCCTTGCCTAAGACAATTAAACTAAATCAGGGAAAGGGTTAACTCTGATACATGATATTATATATCTATAACAAGAATATTTCAGACTAGCATATATTTTTCCAAATCCGCTCATGTTAAATCTGGTGTAAAGTTAGTCAACTGTTTGGAAACACTTAATCTACACATTTACACCCAAAATAAACATTGCAATATACAGAAAGACTTTTAAAAATAAAAGGGGGGGGGGTATAAAATTAACATGCCTGTCGGTCAGTTATTGGGGAAATATTATGTCAGTTTACAGGACACATTAGTTTATAATTCAGGTGGTGCCTGTTGCCTGGTCCTCGCGAGTGGATCTTTTGCTAGCGACTGTTGCCTGGTCCTCGCGAGTGGATCTTTTGCTAGCGACTGTTGCCTGGTCCTCGCGAGTAGATCTTTTGCTAGCGAAACAGACAAAACAATGTTTTACGAAGCTTAAGACATGACTAGAATAACTATCACCCCATAACTCCTTCAGGCCTCATTTTATGACTAGATAGAATATCTATAACATCCGAACTCCTACAGGCCTCATTTTATGACTAGAATATCTGTAACATCCGAACTCCTTCAGGCCTCATTTTATGACTAGAATATCTGTAACATCCGAACTCCTTCAGGCCTCATTTTATGACTAGAATATCTGTAACATCCGAACTCCTACAGGCCTCATTTTATGACTAGAATATCTGTAACATCCGAACTCCTACAGGCCTCATTTTATGACTAGAATATCTGTAACATCCGAACTCCTACAGGCCTCTAATTGTGAATAAACAACTATCAACCCCAAACTCGCAGTGGGCCCCACACTTTAGTCGGCCCCGCGCTAACGCTAGGTGTAAATTATTAAATTAAACCATTATAAATTATATATAATAACAGGGTTTCCGCTATCTCCTGATTTTCCAGAGCCTCCTGGAAATCTCCTGTAATTGCAAAATATATCAAGAAATCCTGAGAATCTACTGAAATTATTAAAATCTCCAGAAAATCATAAAAATCTAAATCTAAATTGTTATTATGTTGTGCTAATCCTACACGCGATAAACAAAACGTCATTGTCATCTTTCATTTAATAAAAAAATTAATGCATAACAAATGTAATTTCTAATACAAAATCTTAATTTTGACGTTATTCTAATCCCTACCCAGACTGGTCCTCGCGCAATCCATTTCGCATAGGACTCCGCAATTGTTAGTGCCGGCCCTGATAGCACCATAACAAATTAGTCTAATTTGTAAACAAGAGATATTTGTTTCGTTGCTAATTCTTCTTTTTTTTATAATTACAGATCTGCTTTCACACACACACACGAAATTACACATTTCTTGAAATAGATTGCGGACATGTTGAAAGCTAATAACATTTCTTTAATGCCAATTGCTTTTATACATGGAAATCAGATTCAACAAAAAATATTTTTAAAAATAGGCTTGGAAAAAAACATATTTTTAGATTTCTAAAGAAATGTTGGTTGGCCATCGAGATAGTGACGCAATAGTCTTTTAAATTATTGTTTACAAAAGTGGGAAGTGAATACTTCACTTAATTTAGAGAACATTCAATAAAGCTGAATTTTTGTATTGTCTTTTTTTCATTCTAATTACACAGTTCTTGAGTAGATAGATAGATAGATAGATAGATAGATAGATAGATAGATAGATAGATAGATAGATAGATAGATAGATAGACAGACAGACAGACAGACAGACAGACAGACAGACAGACAGACAGACAGACAGATAGATAGATAGATAGATAGATAGATAGATAGATAGATAGATAGATAGATAGATAGTTAGCGCTTTGAGTTAGGAGACTTTCAATGATCCTCCTAATGATAGACCGATACCCATTGTCTCCAGACAGAGTGAATCACGTCTTGTAAGCCAGTCGCCTATTTGTTAGTCAACTACCATCGTTCTAAAAATACATGAATATGGCTAAACAATTACCTTGGGTTGGATCATTTTCGTTGCCATGGTAATCAGGAGCTGTCGAACCAGGGTAGTAATTATTTCAATAGCAAAAAAAAAAAAAAGTGACTACGTAAGAGAACGCCTGCTTGCCGATACTTTGTTACTACTTTTGGAGCCACAGGTCTATGTATATGTGTTAGCGCTCGCGCCGAAAAAAGTATGTTTTAAAATAGGTGTAGGCCTAGAGATTACTATTGCTGTTTTAATAGACGGATTGGACAAACAGAGCATTGTGTGTAATAAATTTTAAAAGTAAAAAGAAAAACAAATATAACGAAACAAAAACAAAATTAAATGACAAAATTAACAAAACAAATATAAAAAACAAAAAACAAACAAAACACACATAAAAATAAAACAACAGCGAAACAAAAAGAAAGACAACGCAAAAAAACAAAAAAAAAACAACAACAAAAAAAAACAAAGATAACAAAACAAAGGTAACGTGCTATTAAAACAGATGTATTGTTGTCAGCTATCATCAGTGAAGTCTCTCTGCTTTACTGCATCCTGTATTCCTCTTTCCAGTATTTAGAAATCCTGCAAAGTTTTCTTTCATATTGCGTAGGGGAAAGAAGAAAGGAGTGGGGGGGGGGAGGTCCAGATTTTCAACAAACATTTTGAACACATTTTGTAACATTTCTTTTGTATGTCTCATCTTATAATGTTATGGTACGCTCAAGTGCACTGTGGTCAAATGTGGTCCTATCTCTTTTATGGTCATGTGTGGGAAGGTGGTAGGGATTCGAACTTGTGACTCCCCCCCCCTTTTGTTAGGTATCCAAGCGGCTTATTCCACTCAGTCCAACATCCCAGCGCTTTATGTTATGACATATATAGGTCTGTGAGTCCATTCTTGTCGTCTGGTGTGTCCTACATTCTCTATAACTTAATTATGGATTTACAGCAGTGTAGATTCAGAAACCCCATTGGCAGCGAAAAGCATGCTGGGAATTACTCCCTTAGAGCACGTGAGAGGAAGCAAGCAGTGAGTTTTAAGGTTGCCTTGTCCCCGTACAAGGACAGCCTTTGTGTCGTACATGTACCAGTTATCTCTGTATCAAATCCTTGTCCCAATCGCCTTTCGTGCAGAACTCTGCATTCGTAAAGAATGTGTTCTATTGTCTCATCGTCCTCCATGCAATGGCGACACCGTGTGTCGTAGTTCTCCTTCCATCGTCCGAGGTAAGCACCAATTGGACAATGGCCGACCCGGAACTGGGCTAGGACCGCCTGTTCCGCACGATTCAGTTGCCACCATGCATCTCTTTTGTCTGGTCTCCTCATTGCCCTGTAAAGCTCACGTCCCTTGTCCGAAGAATCCCAGCCATCGTACCAAAGTGCCAACAAACGTTTGTCGGCTAGGGCTTGTACACTTTGGTAAGTGCACGGCTCATCATGCTCGAGCGCCGTTGCGACCGCGGTTTTTGCGAGGTGGTCAGCCAAGTCGTGGCTGGCCACTCCACAATGGGCGGACACCCATTGCAAAGTAATGCTCACACAGCAGTGTAGAAGACAGTGCAGCCGCATAAGACCCCCCACCCTCTTAGTAGGATCCTCACCCTCTACGTGGGACCCCCACCCTCTAAGTGGGACCTCCACAAACAAACAAACCAAATCAAGAACATGTTAGAGCATGACTACTAACTTGTACTAAGTAATGATAACAAGAAGAAAATGACATAAATAAATGTCTTACAGTGACATGAATATTAATTTTTGACAATTCTAGCACTAATTAAGATCAGTTTCATTAAAGCCCTAAAAAAAAAAGGACAGGGGCCTCCACAATCAGATTCAGCCTTGTTTTAACGTATACGAATCCACTTTTATTGAAAACAATGCAGTTCGGTCGAAAAAAAAAGGAATGAAAAAATTATAAATGAAAACGTTCATTTAAACGACGGATTTATTTCGATCTGACATTTAGACGTAACTGTTGCTGCGTCATTGAAACGTCATTTCCCCCTGGACACACCCACACGCACTACCACTGGAATATGAAAAAAAGATATCCTGTCTCCAAAGAAACAAAACAAAAAATAAAATTTCTAATCTCCTTTAATCTCCTCACAATCCTTCTCTCTCAAGATTCACGTAGCAAAAGGCTGGAAGAAGAAGAAACAGTAAGAACCACAACTCGTCCGGTCCCAAAACAAACCGGTCAGCTTACACAGAAATAGCCTCCCCTTGCGCACCAAGTCCCCCCCCTCGTTTTCCCATTAACATGTTAATGTTCGGTAAAGAGCACTAGACGCTGCCCCCCTCCTCCCCACCCCTCTCAATTGATTAATTTCCACAGTACACGATTCTTGTAGTTCAAACTAATGTGGCAGTGTGCGGGGTTTGCTAGGGGAACGTGGTGGCAGTTGACTTCAGCCAAGACAATGCGCTGGTACTCTTTTGAGTACTGGGGCACTTCAAAAGATGGACCTAGAAAGACAGGCTAGAAAAAAAATTAAAAAAAAGAGAATGCGCAACGAAACAAATCAATATCGAACGACTTGTGCTTAATGGAGAAGAGAAAACGAAAGAAACATAAAAACAAAAACAGAACCACGACACGAAACAAAATTACTCCATTGTAGATTTGTGAATGGAAGCATAAACTGTATTTTTAGCATCTGGGAACACAATTTATAGTTGCAATAATTGCGATAATAAAACTACTCCACAATGGCCATAAAAACGATGAGAGAGATTGTAGATTTTTTAAACTCTTATTTTGTTCCGCAATAAATGAAACAAAAAGTGTAATTTTTTTTTAAATCGTTGAGCCCGGTTTGTTTTTCATTCAGATACGAACGTAAACTATTTACTCTGAGCTGTGCACTATAGATGTGTGTCTGCGGAGGAGCTGTGCACTATAGATGTGTGTCTGCGGAGGAGCTGTGCACTATAGATGTGTGTCTGCGGAGGAGCTGTGCACTATAGATGTGTGTCTGCGGAGGAGCTGTGCACTATAGATGTGTGTCTGCGGAGGAGCTGTGCACTATAGATGTGTGTCTGCGGAGGAGCTGTGCACTATAGATGTGTGTCTGCGGAGGAGCTGTGCACTATAGATGTGTGTCTGCGGAGGAGCTGTGCACTATAGATGTGTGTCTGCGGAGGAGCTGTGCGCTATAGATGTGTGTCTGCGGAGGAGCTGTGCACTATAGATGTGTGTCTGCGGAGGAGCTGTGCACTATAGATGTGTGTCTGCGGAGGAGCTGTGCACTATAGATGTGTGTCTGCGGAGGAGCTGTGCACTATAGATGTGTGTCTGCGGAGGAGCTGTGCGCTATATATGTGTGTCTGCGGAGGAGCCGTGCACTATAGATGTGTGTCTGCGGAGGAGCCGTGCACTATAGATGTGTGTCTGCGGAGGAGCTGTGCACTATAGATGTGTGTCTGCGGAGGAGCTGTGCACTATAGATGTGTGTCTGCGGAGGAGCTGTGCACTATAGATGTGTGTCTGCAGAGGAGCTGTGCACTATAGATGTGTGTCTGCGGAGGAGCTGTGCACTATAGATGTGTGTCTGCGGAGGAGCTGTGCACTATAGATGTGTGTCTGCGGAGGAGCTGTGCACTATAGATGTGTGTCTGCGGAGGAGCTCTATTTGATTTTGAACTAGAACATAAGTTTGTTTTACATGTTTCGGATGCTCCTTCAGAATTAAAGATGATTCAGAGGTGTAGCTAGGGTGGGGGAGGGAGGGGAGAATTTGAAAATCCCCCCGGCCCCCCACTTGAGGGGGCCCCTAAATTAGTGGGTTTTTTTTTACATTAAATATTAAGTATTACGCAAAATGCCGGGGCCCCCCAAAAGGTCAAGCCCCCTGGGCCCCCAAATGATTGCAAATTATTAGCTACGCCACTGAGATGATTACATCGTTGCTCAAACCAAACCTCACGTAGGGTGACGGCGGGTAGAGTTCGAACCACGGACTATTAAGACGACAGGCCAGAGCGCATACCGCACGACCGGGCTATAGTGGTGATATTACTGGTTGGGATTTATAATTTATAACTATATTACTCTTAATATTTTCAAAAATGTTTCATAATGACAATATACCGTGTAGACTCATATCAGTCATCATGTTCACTGCTTCTTCTCTCAGACTTTTTTTCAGGTTTCCTATATACATATATTTATACCATTTCAAAGTTAAAGAATTAGAAAATGTATATTTATATCGTATTCATGTAAATTACTATTGGGGTTCTTAAAAATGAAATATATTTTTTTCTTATAAGTGTTCTCATTTCATGATAGAAATATATAATAAAAAGGTACATACTGTGGGTAAATATCTATTTATGGTGCTTACTGTAGGGTCGGTGTAGTCGGGAAAAAATAATGAACTCGTCCTTAATTCCCGGTTCCAAAGACAGTCGCCTTTTTCTTTTTAATGTTTACAGGCTTAAGTATTTTTAGTATATCAATGAGCCTTCATTTAAATCAAGGAAAGATAACAATGTAACAAATTGATGCCAGATTATTTCCTCCTAAGAAAACTGACTTTAAAAACGAGCAAAATGCTTTAAAAATATATGTCTCTTAACAATGTAGAAGCTATTTCCATTATTTGACATTAAACAAGAAGATAATAACAAGTAATTAATTGACTAATTGGTTGTATTGATTCATATCTTGTCTATACCAATGATTAATTCTGGACTGTGCAAAGTTTCCACTTGCTCCGAGAATGGGTGTCTGACAAATAATGTGCAAAACGTTTTACCAGACAGACAGACAGACAGACAGAGGGAGTTGATACAAGCTTTGTAAAAAAAAAAAGGTTTACTGTCAATCTATCCACTCTACACTCCTGGTCCAGTGTTCTGTGACTCTACGTCTGATGCTGTTAGTATCATTAAGATCAACCCACGACTTTTTGGTTGTTTTAAGCTAGTATAGTTCGTGCAAGAAATAAAAAATGTTCCCTTGGGGATGACTTCCACCCACTCTCTCCCACTTCTACGTGGTTCGCCTGCATCCATTTCTGTCGCCAAACATCGAAAAGACTTGCCACTGTTGAAAGTAGGGGTAAATTGGCAGACATCAGCTGGTAGCTAAACCTTCAGTTCGTCTTAAGATCAAACACAGCTGACATTTTGGGGAGTTCAAGATGGAGATAGAGAAAAAAAAAAAAGAAAACAAAACAACAACAAAAAGAACTTGAAAAAAAAACATATTCGAACGCCAACGTGGCACTAGCCCATCATCATAAGTCCAGGACTTGTTGAGTGCGACTAATGGGGGACGGCCATTTTATATTCAACTCAGTTCCACCCTGCTTGTTGCATTAACGTAAATTGGCCACCACTCTTCACAAGTTATTGAGTGTCTGTGAGTGTGGGCGTGTGAGTGCTCAAGCCGAGTCCGCATGAGCGTGCCTGTGTGTGTATGTGTGTAGTGTTATAGTCTTAAAAAAGCTAATCAACTCGTGAACGCTACAAATGTCTTGGCATTCTTTATACAGTTCCTGGCCACGCAAGAGTTGATGATGTCATTGTGTGAAAAGGTCATCAATTTTTCGAAACTCTCTACTCACTTTGGGAATTTTTAATGACATTGCTAGCGACTCATAACAAAAGAAAATATTTAGTTAACACATGCGAATGGGCCAGAATAATCTTGTATGTACCTAATAATTGTAGCTTTTTAAAAATACAACAAAAACATTTTTCTTGTTTCCCAAGCAATCTCCCACCGGTGACATTTTTTTTAACGCAGTAATATTTAAGAAAATCTCTTATACTAGATCTAAACTAAGGTAGTTGTAATAGGTGGATTTTAAAGTGTATTGTATCCAACAATAGAATCTATATTTTTAAGATGATTTATATTATAAGATATTCTTGTTTAAAATCCTTATCAATTGTTGTCTGGGTTCGTTGTCTCTTTAAGCTTTAAATATTTTTTAAAGATGGTTTTTAATACGTGCAAGATTTTTTCACGAAAACCTGGACAAAGGTTGATCAAGATTTAGATCTTAGTTGATAGGGAAAAAACACAGACCTATATATAATATATATCTTATATGTAGGTCTGTGGGGAAAAAAACATTTCTGTGACATATTTTGAACATAAAATTAATCGATTCCTTCCTGCTTGCATGTACCGGATGTTCCTTCAGAATATAACATTATTACATCCTAGCCCTTACCTCCTACAGGGAATAGGGTTTAAACCCTGGACCATCAAGATAAAAGTACAGAGCGCATAACATACGACGAGGTAGCCATCCAGGCACCGCTTCCTTTGTCATCTACGTCAGCATATGAACCTAATATTGTCATTGTTTCCGTGGAAACACTACCTTGATCAAATATTGGCTAATTAAATGGCCAATATCTTATTTAGATCTAACATTGACTGCTAATGACTTTTTTTTTTTTAGACCGCACTGTGTAATGTATTCCTATAAGTTTGTTCGTGTTTTACTGACTTGTTAAAGATGCACACTCTTTACAGATAAGAGAGGGTGAACAGCGTTACTGCGGAGAACACTAGATGGCGTTTCGGTATTTTGATTTAGCTCCAAGTAAACTAGGACTTAATGAAATCTGACACAGACTCCACCTTGCCCCTCACTCCAAGACAGGTTGCATGCACAGTGTGTTAGATAGACATTCCCTTTGTGGCCATGGAAACCAAAGAAATACTCAAAACACAAAGTAGGCCTATACATATTATAGCAAGTTCTACGCCACAGTGCTTCTTAATAATTATTGCGAGAGTTTCCTGCATATTTCCTCATACAGTACGTGGACAGAACTTTTCTTTCTTTTGAAACGCCATTGAAAGTGGATATTGTCATAACCTTACTTTGTAACCATGACAATAGCCTAATGCCCGGGCTGGGTGGTATTATTAATTCATGCTGCATTTTAAATCAGCTGCATACATGCTTGTTCCTTCATTATTATCTTGATCAACATATCGTTTTGTTGTTATCAGTGGGGAAAAAAAGGGAGCTCATCATCTTGGAAGATGGTCACGGATTTTAATCACATATTATACGATATTCATTTTTAGCTAAGTCAAAAAATGTCTCTTATTTGTTAATATAAATAGTGGGTTTTTTTTTTTTTTTTAGGGAGCCACTGAAAATAAAGAAATGTACAATGTATATAAATAATTGATCCATAATGGAAGACTTTATAATGTTCCTTGTCTGCTGCCCTTTACGGCCTATGTTATTTAATAGTCATACTAAATCAAATACATTGCACAATGTTCAATACTACAAGTCTATATCATACAAATTGCGTTTGTTCCAATCCTCTGCAGTGAATGGTGAGAGCTAGGTTTAAACCACTAACACACTGAAAAAAAAAGAAATATGACATATCCATTATGAAATATGACATCCCATTTATGATATATGACATCTCCTTTATGATATATGACATCTCCTTTATGATATATGACATCTCCTTTATGGTGTTTGGCATCCCTTTTATGAAATATACATCTCCTCCAGGAAATATGGTATCTCCTTTAAGACATTTGACATCTCCTTTAAGAACTATGACATCTCGTATAATAATTTAATATTTTAAAACATTGGTATTTCGATATTGATCGAGTTTCTTCCTCTAAATTTAAATATGAACCCTTAAAGACAGTGCATCTACAACAGAATAAGAACCCCTTAAAACCCCTTAAAAACAAATACGCCCACCCCCTTTCGCACTTGCCTATAGATTCAGATACGTTGAAATAATAAGATCGCAAGCCAAGAGATTATGGGGGAGGGGAATGAATCGAGATACTGGGCTGTGGGCATGGTCAGTGGATAAGAGCTTCACCTAGTAACAGAGTGAAGAGCTAATAAAAGCCTCCCGTGCTTCTGTACTCCGCCCAGACCATGAGAAACAAAAAAAACTTGCTTGTGATTTGACGTCTGGTGTTAGTTAATGAATTACACCTCTTATCTAGATCCTACGACTTCATTGATAACCCTACTTTATTGTTAGTTATCTCGGGCATAGTTTGGCCTAGAATTCTGTTGCCTACCCAGCGTACTTGTAAAACATTTCTTTGATGTAAAAGGTAAACATCAAAGATTTATGTGACAAAAGTCAATGATTATAAATGTAAATCAAGTTTTTAAAAAAAAAAAGCTTATATCAGTGGAAAAACCGAACAATTACAGTGAATTACTGCCACATCTATCAATAGTGCAAGATTTATCTCCATTTTCTATATAAACAAAATTATTTCCTAACACTAATTGTTTAATTAGCTGGTTTTCTTTACTTTCGTTATCGTGTCTTATCATCGTCAATAAATAATTTTACAAAATTTCACTTTGATCCAAGTGGGAGAAATAACGTGTACACGATTTGTAGGGGCCTACCAGACAGACACACATACAGAGTGACTTGATAAAAAGACCCTGTTCCGATTAGAAAAAAAAATCACAAACATTTTGTTTTTACTGTAAGAGCACGTCTATACATGGGCGTGTGGTTAGCGCTTGGGGCTGTCGTGTCGATGGTCCAGAGTTTGAACTCATCTGCTTCCATCCACTGCCATCTTCCTGCCCGTCGTTTGGACTATTAGTAATCTTCATTGCAACGTCTGAAACTTAGGAAACAACACACAAAAGCATAAACAACACCTAACAAACTAATAACACAACTTTACATATTTCACTGTTTAATTAGTTGTTGGTTTATAAAAATGTAAACGAACATATACTGGTCGAAGATAGGGATTAGGGGATCCGGGGGGGGGGGGCTTGATCTCGTTAGATCCCCTGCATTCTGACATTCGACTTCATGACATGAGATAATGTCATGACATGAGATAATGACATGACATGAGATAATGACATAATATTTAATGTAAAAACAAATTTCGGACACTCATTTAGTGGCCCCAAATTTTCTAATTTGGACCCCCCTCCCCACCCTAGCTATGCCACTGTGCGATGCATCCATGTTGTAAAAAAAAAAAAAAGAAAAAAAAATTCCCCTAGACCTTTAATTTTTTTAAGTAAAAAAAATACATGAGAATAATAGGTGCTGTCAGTAATTGACTGCTAATTGCTGTTTTTCCAATACACACACAATTCTTAAAGACAATGGGCACCCTTTAAACCACAGTTACATTACATCTGGACGAAGTGGTTTGGTTCCATTGTCTAAAACTTTCATTCATGTTGTTTCAAGGTCACTTGTCACCTCTGAAGTACATAGAAGCCTAATTCATAAAGCACCTGTCGTTAGAGTGTGTGCGTGTGTAAGTTATGTATATAAATGTTGTTCATGTTTACATCTATATACATAATGATTGTTGCTATAGTAGTAATGCTGAGGTGGACAATTAATGTCAAACCTTGGTTAGGCCAATAATAGAATATGCATCCTCTGTTTGGGACCCCTCAACTCAAGAAAACATTAAGAAACTAGAACAGACACAAAATAGAGCAGTGCGATTCATAACAAACGAATATTCACATTTGACTAGAGTAACACCTTTAGTAAAATCACTAAATTTAGAAAGCCTTCAGGACAGAAGGCTCAAAAGTAAAGTAGCAATAATACATAAAACACTGAACCATAATCTTCAAATACAAAAACAAAATTTAATAAAATACTCTGAAAGACACAAAGATAAAGGCACATTCCTCGTCCCATATGCTAGGACAAATTTGTACAAATACTCCTTCTTCCCTAGTGCTATTAGAGCATGGAATGGGTTGCCTGAGCTAGCCAGGAAAACCAGTGACTTGGCAGAATTTAAGTCATTGGTTAATATGCATGACTAAATGCATGACGCGTAGGACGTAATCATCTTCTTTTTTGAAGTAACGTCTGTATTATATAAGATAAGATAACTGAATTTCCATTTTTTTCTTTGAGTCAATTTGGACCAATAAAATTATTTTATCTTAAAAGACAGTGTGAATATATTGCAGCTTAAATTTGTTGTTTTTTTTCCCTTACTTTTCTATTAGGCTATGCTTTTTTTTTCATTGCATATCTGATGATCATAATCATTTTTTCCCTAGCTTCTAAACCTATACTCTAAGTCTTAGTAGCTCTAATAACTCTAGATCTACTAGATCTAATTAGTAATCATTAGATCAACGCCATACAAGTTGATATTTTGAAAACGAAATCTGTATCTTCTATTCCAATTCAGATTTTCTTAGGAGCTTTTTCAATCAGCAAAGGTGATCCATTTAGACTGGTGTACGGCACAGACAGCTTTGGAAATACTTGTGATGAAGATAACTCAAAGAGGGCTATCACTGGAGTCAGTTATTCTGGGAGAAATCTCAAAGGAAGACCGTAAGTAGAGAATCATGTTCAAATTCTTCTAGGATTTGAAGAGACAAAAATTTAGATTTGAGACTGTCTTGGTCTAAATCTCAAACTTGCTCTATATTTAGATAACATTTAATTTATGGAGTTAGTGTATTTTATGAAACCGACTTCACATATCCATTAGCTTTTTAGACCATTGGGGCACCACACAAGATTTGTCGACCGTCTGTCTCCATTCCTCTCCGTCTTTTACCTTGGATAGAACCTCTTTAAATGTCAGGCCAGTCCATTCCTTTATGTTGTCTTCCCATCGCTTTCTCTGTCTGCCTCTTCCTTTTTCCTGGTACTGTTCCCTGAAGGAAGATCTTTGCAAGCCCCAAAGACCTTGTAATATGGCCATAGAGTTTTAGTTTGCATTTTCTTTTACAATAGTTCACACCTATCGTGGGTCAATGTGAATTGTGTCTATATAACAATCTTTAGTTTTGGATGTTAGTTCTCCTTCCATCAGTAACGCTCTTCAGTAAAAAAAAAATGCTTCGTGCCGACTTCGTGGTTCACCATATAAGTCATTAGAAGGCTAGCATTTAGAAGTCAGCTTAGGTCTAGATTAATGTAGGCTTCTTGGGTAATATTATCTTACTATATCTATTAATGGGTTAGCAGCCACAGGAAAGTCTTCATTTTCTTTGATAACTTAATTAGGCTAGTACGGCTAGTTAATAAGTTTTCTTATATAAAATAAAAAGTAGTAGTAGTAGTAGTAGTAGACCGTTGTAGTGCTTTTAAATGTTTTTAGTTGCATCATTTTACTTTTCACTTTTCAGATACTTGTTCTTCATGAATATTAAAGAGCCAGACTCCTCCATGAGAATCTGTGTGAACAAATGTCCTGAGAACGATATTCTGACACCAAGAGAGCTTTACGACTTCTCCCAGCAAACTGGTTCTCTCCTGTGTAGATATGACCTTGACCTAAGTGTCTACGTCACTGCTAATGGAAGTCTGCAGGGTCCCTGCCCAGTTTTACCTATTCACAAAAGGTACTACAAGAAATAGATCTTGTTAATTGAAATGCTTTTTTTTTTTTTTTGTTCTGAGGGGTTCAAATTATCTGACAATTATAATATTAAAACAAAAGATCATCAACTAGATAAGCATACACTTTAATATGTATAGGGCAAATAATGGAAAGTTATTGCTATGTGACTAATGCTAAACAAGGGTGTCAACTGTGCAATAACATACAGCTTAGTTGTTTCAAAACAGCCATATAAACCAAATTACATAATTCAGCCTCCACTTTAGTGGGATTTCTATTTTATCATATCTACAAAAAAAATTATTGTAGCCAGTATAAAAATATTGCATTTATTTTTTTTACTCATATATATATATATATATGTGATAATATTTTATTATAAAGAAGAATAAATGTATGTTCAGAAATGACCTACATATTATTTACGATCATAGTAATTGAACTTTTTAGAAGTACTATATAGAGGCCTTACTTTAACCACATGAACATTATATAAACAGAATTTCTCCATTTTTGCTTTAACATGTTGGATAATAACTATCTTACAGTGAGTCCCTGTTAAACTGGTGCATCCCGCGAGACATGGTTGAGATTGATGGCTGGCAGGAAAACAACATCGCCAACAACGTGATAGCATACATCAACAAGAGCAATGTATTTCAGAAAGTTCTTCGGGACCTGTACGCCAGCTGGACTGTGCTAACAGCTCTCTGCTTCCTGGCAGTCGGTGAGTCCAGATATGAACATTATCTACGTCACATCTTCAATTTCACTACACTAAGATAACTCTTGATTAATTAAATCACTTTTAATTAATGTTGTTTTTTTCCCCCATAATTTTTTTTCAGCATTCTCCATTCTGATGGTTCTTCTGATACGGTTTTTGGCTTCAGTTATCATTTGGCTTATTTTGACTCTAGCGGTTCTAGCCAGCATGGGTAAGCTATCTATCAAATCTCCTGCATTAACCGTAGAACCATACATGTTAATGGTCCTTGACTAAAGTGTTTAATGTGTTGTGCTTTTTATTGATTTTCACCCCTTAATAACTCTTCTTGGTTTGAAAAAAAAAAGGAAGAAATTATTTCAATTGACGCTATCAGCAATGCAATTAATCAAGAGAAATGCAATACATAATGATATTTTCAGTGCATGTTATTAAATCAATTAACTTAATTCAAAATAGCTGATGGAGAAAAAAAAACATGCTATTAAATCATTTATTATTAAATTTTATTTCATTAACAGAAAAATGTGAATTGAAATAATGAAATTTTTGAATGATGGAAACTGGCTTTCTGTTTCAGCTGGCTCTGCTTTTATTTGGTGGACATTCATTAGCAATAAAAACAAACTGGACATGGAGGAGACTCTCAGAGTTCCGCTACTAGAAGTGGATATAAACAGCGAAAATTCTTTTCTCCTATTCTCTGTAGTGTCCACAGTTCTAACGGTAAATATAATTAAAATCATTATTTATTCATTATTCTAGATGTTGAATAATAATAGTACAGTGTAAACAAAAGGGGGTCTAATGTAAATGAAGCAGTGAAGAGGAATATGTTCAATATACTAAAATATGATTTAATGGATGATTCGTAAAATCTTCATATTGTTTTAGATTCTTCGAAACTTAGACAAGTCAAATACTGCCTGTAATATATTAATACTTGGTATTTGAGTGAGATGTGGTTGAGTGAGATGTGGTTGAGTGGTCAGCAATTTATTGGTTATTTTAAGGTTGAGTCTGGATAAAGTCATTAGAAATAATATTTGACATTGGAGGCCTGAATTAAAGTCCCTTAGTGCAGCCAGTTCCTAAATAAGTAGGCTACCTGGTTTCTTTTAGCAAGAGTAAAAAAAAACTTGGTCTTGTTGGGAATATGTTAACTTGCTGTAGACAGGGCCGGATTTAAGGGTCAGGCAGCCCAGGGTCCTCCACAAAAGAGAAAAAATCTATATTTCGATGGGTCAGACAGAAACTTTACATTTTTTTCCCACATTTTTACCAACAATACCATACTTTTAATCATATAGTAGGCAACACTGTCATGTCTAAAAAGTGTCTGCTTATAGTGTGCTCATATTCTAATGATATACTTTGGCTAAACCAATAACATTGCTTAAACTCTAAAATTTTAGTTGTTGTTTTTTTTTTACTAAAATATGCATATTAAATAATTATATATTTTTTTAATGAGGGAAGAATAATATTAATTTACAATTACTTTCTTTTATAATATGGCATGCTTTTATATATCAATATTTTTAAAATTAATAATAAGTGGATTTGTATTAAAGTTACAAATTGAAAAGGGGCCCTTGGGCCTCCACATACCTAAATCCGGCCCTGGGTTGTTGGTATCATCCAGTAAGAATTGTATGAACTAGTGTTTACTTTTCCTACTGTCATCAGATCATCCTGCTGTTGATTTTGGTTGCTATGAGAAAGAGGATCTCCCACGTGGTGCTCCTGCTCAAAGAGGCTGGCTCTTGTGTCTCTGAACTGCCGCTACTGCTGCTTCAGCCTCTGTGGACTCTGTTGTTGCTGATTATGTTTTTTGTGTACTGGGTCACAGTCCTGGCTTACCTCTCCACATCAGGCATGTATATATATATATCAACATATATTTTTGTGTTTTTCTGAAGCCTTACAGAAATATTTTTATGAAAAGAACATTTTGTTCTTAAACATGTTATATTTCATTATCACAGTTTTAAAAAAATGTGTCCTGTTAAAGTTTGTGTTTGAATTTGTTCAGAAACACCTACAGTGAATGAGCACAGCTATGTGATGTTCACGAAACATGAGACCATCACTTACTTCTGGTGGTACCATCTGGTTGGTCTGATCTGGGTCAGCGAGTACATTATTAATTGCCAGTCATTTGTCATCTCAGGAGCAGTAGCTAGATGGTATTTTACAAGGTGAGCATATTTTGTGTTTTAAAATGTAACATTCTGAAATAAGAGATTAACTAGGTTCTATATTTTATTTGGATATCTTATTTTTCACTTATTTTATTTGGATATCTTATTTTTCTCTTATCTTCTTATCTTTTATGTTACAGTCGTTACTTCAAAAAAGAAGATAATTATGTCCTACGAATTTCATGTGTCAATCTAGTCATGCATGTTAATCAATGACTTAAACTCGCAAAGTTGTTGGTTTTCCTGGCTGATTAAGGCAACCCATTTTATTTTCTAATGACACGCTAGGAAAGGAGCACTTGACGCATTTTCTCTAGCTTATGGAATAAGAAATGTGCCTCTTTCTTTGTATCTTTCTGAGTATTTCATTAGGTTTTGTTTTTATCTTTTCTTGTCTTATATATTTTTATATTTGTAAATTATGGTTTAGTGTTTTTCTTGGGTTTGAATTAATCACTAATGTATTTACAGTAGAATTTCAAGTTAAATCTTGTCAGCATTCAATTTTTACAGTCTCATTAACTTTTTGTTACACTTTCTTCCCTTCACTTTCCAGTCGAGCAATTACCATTAACAATGTGTCCTGCTATTAAATTCTTTCTTATTTTCTACCTTGCTACCCAACAGTTACCAATGAGTTTATTTCCTCTTTGATTTCAAATGCACCTGGAGTTTTTTCTTCTTTTCTAAATGTTGAAAGGTTTCAAAAGTCTAAAATACATTCAATTAAAGTTTAATATTAGTTTTATAATTGTTTCTTTTCAATTATATCTTATTGTTTTGGCTGATTATTTTTCAAAATCCTTGCCAGTACTGTTTATTTTTTGTGAATTGCTAATTGTAGCAGCTTGGAAATTTTTATTAGATATGAAACTCCTACATTTAGAAAAAGTACTTTAAAGTCATAAGGTTCATATGTTTATAGATACATTTTTATCGAATAGCACTTGAAGTTCAGTCACAAAGAAAGGTTTGACCCTTGGAAACAAGGCATGCATTTGTATATTGACCAGGGATATAGTTAGTGAAATAACCATGTCAAGTATTGAACACTTCATTGTAGCCTTGCCCTGCATCAATATCCAGCCCTCAATGTTTAGACTAATCAATGTTTCCTCTCTTTTTTTTTCTTTATCAGAGACAAAAGCCAGTTGGGATTTCCCATATTGGGAACTATTGGCAGATTGATTGTGTTCCACCAGGGCTCTGTGGCCTTTGGTTCCTTACTAACTCTGGTGAAACTCCCCAAAATGATGCTTTTGTTCATTACAAAAAAGTGAGTACACATATCATCATTTTGTTTCGCCTGCAAACATGTGTTTATTTTTTTAAATTTTTACATCACTATTTCTTAATGTAATATAATGAATTCAAAATCTCAGCCTATGTGATCTAGTAAAACCTGGTGTCTGTACAGTACTTTATAACCAGTTATGATTGAAATAGGGAATGAAAGGAAAAATAAGAATGGACCTTTATCTGTGCCAAAGAGGTGCGGTGGCTGAGCAATAAAGTGCTTGGTTTCCAAACTGGGGTCACGGGTTTGAATGCTGGTGAAGACTGGTATTTTTAATTTCTGGATCTTTGTGTGCCTCTTGGTCTACCTAGCTCTAAATGGGTACCTGACAGCTGGGGAAAAGTAAATGTGGTTGGTCATTGTGCTGGCCACATGACACCCTCGTTAAACGTAGGCCACAGAAACTGATTAACTTTTTTTTTTTATCTGTGCCAAACTTGGGTTATCTAGACAATGAAAGACCTAGGGTTTGATTTATGATGTTATGGGTCAGTGTTTTTGCTAAGAATTGAAAAGGACTGTCAGTTCCCTTGTAACTATAAAGTTTGTGTATTGTAAATCATTCTTTTGCTCTAGATTAAAACTCACATAAAGTGTTGTTACTTGTCTTTCCCTAGATTTGAAAAAAAGTTTTTATGTTTAAAGTGTTGGCCACTTGTCTTGCCCTAGGTTAAAAAGTTGACTTAATGTTTTAAATGTTGCCCACTTGCCTTGCCCTAGGTTAAAATGGGTTGAGTTAATGCTTAAAGTGTTGTCCACTTGTCTTTCCCTAGGTTAAAAAGTTGTGACAACTGTTGTGCCCAAGGATGTGCCCAGGGCTGCTGTTGCTGGTGTGTAGAGAAGTGCCTCAGATACATTAACACCTATGCCTACTGTGTAGTTGGTAAGTTCAATACTAGTTTTGATTTGAATGTGCACAGATTTAGTCTCAATTATATTAGCAAGTAATGGATCTGTAAATAATTCTTATAAAACTTTTTTTTTCTTTAGCTATCAGTGGGAAAAACTTTTGCACATCAGCTAAAAAGGTAAGAAATGTTAAATTTTACTTTCTTCTTCTTCTTCTTCTTCCTCATTCTCAATTTTTTATAGGAGCCTTTCTATTGGTGTGTTTTGGGGCCAGTGTCTTGTTCAGGCCTCTTGGTAAAGAGAGCAGTTTTGAAGGACAAGGTCAGCATACTCTGGTGACACTCCACTTAGGCAGATTTCACTGGTTCCAATTTTCAGCTTCCGGAACATATGTTGTCTCATTCTGTTGTGTTCAGTCCTGGATCAAAAGATTAGACATTGATCTTATCGGAAGAAAGACTTTAAAAAAAATAAATTATTATTTAAAATGCACCTTTATAGTTTAAATTATAAAATCATAGTTAAAAAATATAATTTACTCTTGTTTCAAACATTATCACAGCTAGTTTTATTTTTAAAGTGAAAGTACCTAAATTTCTGGATTATTAAGTGTACATTTTTTTCTCCCCAGAGTTACTACATCTTAGTTAGCAACACATTTAAACTGTCTGCCATGAACAGTGTCTGCCATTTGGTAATGCTCATTACAAAAGTAGCAGTCATGGCAGCCACAACAGCAGTTAGTGTGATTTGGTTCAAGGTGAGTGTACATTGTATACTTCACCACAACATGCACGGCACAGTATACATTTCACAAATTATTGTGATAACTTTATTACTTACAAAGCCAATATTATATTTTACTATGCATGGAAGATCAATTGACTTTCTGGAGTGCTGAAATTTGTAGTGATTCATTCTATAGATTTCTGAACAGTTTCCACAACATAGGTTGCAGTGGCCTAAGACCGGCCAAGGCAGTAACAGTTGCGAATAGCATGTTTTAGTGGGGAATCAATGATGCAATAACTTAATTGATCATACCCTAAGGCTGCCTGGTTGTGTGGTATGTCCTCTGGCCTGTTGCTTGATGGTCACAATGGTCCTGCCTGCTGCCATCCCCAACCGTCCCTGTAGGAGGTTCAGGCTAGGATGTAATTATCTTCAAATCTGGAGGACACCAAAAACATGAAAAACTTTTTTAAAAAAATGTGTGTTGAAAGTCTTGGGCTCTAACGTCATAGCTGCCGGCAGTAAAAGTCAGGACATAAAGTAACAGCTAAATCACTGTACTCCTTAGCCTTGTTGGTTGGGGGGGGGGGATGGGGGGGTAGATAGTCTAGTCCAATCCTTATTAGCATTTAATCCTTTCCTTTGTTGGAGGGTACCTTTTATATAAAATGTTGATCTTAACATTGTGAACATTTGTATTTGATGTGACTTAGATACATGCTGTTGGAATCTGCTAAAACTATTCAATCAACTAAACTGTACTTGATTCCCTCCACAGAGTCAGGAAGACCTTCACTTCTACGCCATTCCTGTGCTGGTGGTAGCTGTATTCTCTTATTACATTGCTCATTGTTTCTTATCTGTTTATCAGGTGAGTGCAACATTTCTAGTCCTAGATTTTGTTTTTCTGTATTCTTCATAGATTTGCAGGAATTATATGAGCTTCTAAAAGTGCATTTGATCCTTTCAATGATTTGATATTTAGTTTGAGTCTTGAAAAACTGTGTACTAACAACTGTTTTTTTTTCATCAGTTAATTATTGATGCCTTGATGTTGTGTTACTGTGAAGATAGAGATATGAATGATGGTTCTTTGGAGAGACCTTTCTGTGGCAGCAAAGGCTTTATGGTAAGCTTCTCTAAGGTTCTTTTTCATTACATTTTGATTTAGCTATTGGGAAAAGAACATTATTTCACAGACTTAGGCCCTAAAGTAATTTTAAAAAGAGATGTTCAGATACTAAAGTTGAAAAAGTTTTGTTTTTAAATCCTTTCTTGTCATTCTCTAAATGATTTGATAGTATTATCTAATAATGCTTAACAAATGCTTTAAAGTTTTAAGGGTTGGGATGAAGGGTCTTGATATGCCAAAAACATGATTTCGTTATCCTGCTTTTTGAAAATACAATACAATCCAATCATATTTACTTGCTATACAATCTACACAGCCAAAAAAGAAACCTAAGTGTAGGTTAAATAAATTCTAATTCACATCTTTTGGGCATGTGTCTGTCATAAAGCGCTTATAATTCTTTCTTACAGCCTTAACACCTTCACCTCATATTCACATGTCCTTTAGTCTGTAGGACCGTTGTGGCACCACACAAGATCTGTTGGCCATCCTTCTCCATTCCTCTCTGTCTTTTGCCTTGGACAGAATCTCCCTCTATGTCAGGCCCACCCATTACTTTATGTTTTCTTTCTCTGTCTGCCTCTTCTTCTTTTTTCCTGGTACTGAGGACCTTGTAATTTGGCCATAGTTTTTAGTTTTTAATTCTATGGCTATATTACAATAGCCAGAACAACTGCTAATCAATTTACTTTAAAGCTGAATGGAAGTTCTTAAATTAAGGTCTAAAACACTAGTCTTCAATTGTATGAACATAATTAATGGAAATATTTGTTAAATTATTTCCTTGCTGTTTACTGAAAATGATGTTTATTATTTTTTTACTTTTTTTTTAGATTCACATGGCTGAGTGCAGTCAAGCCTTTAATGACCTCGTTAGAAGCCAGCAGAGGTCAAGTTCAGAGCCAGAATCAGAACCCGCCCAGGTCTGACCCTAGGCTCAGAGCTACTAGTGTGTCTGGATGTGCAAGAAAAAATGTGTAATTCTGTGTAGAGATGTGTTGCTGCTGTTTTGATGGATGGACACACACAAAAGTGTGTAGTGTGTTATGTAAATAGTGGAACCATGATTGTTACCTTACCCCCTCCATTTCAACTGTGCACATTCTGATGTGATGCTTGTAGACATTAGTGGAAGCTTATGTGTAGTGCACCTTGTACAACGTATCTGGGAAGGATAAGATTTGACAGATGAACTTTGTTGGCTGGATAAGTACATACACTGTGATGGTGAAAAGATAATTGTAGCTTTTCTCAAGTCAGGAGGACATGCTGACAAACTTAGTTTCAGAGCAGAACTTTAAGATGAACCGCAGGGAAAGATGTGAATGTGCACTATTCAAATAATTGGACAATTATTATTTAGATTGTTTTGTTTTTTTTAATTGTTTTTTTTTTTAGTTGTTTTCAGTTGTTGTCATTACATAAAGTGTTAGTAGTTTTAATAGTGGAGGTGTAAAAATTTTTTGTGGAAAACAGAAAAGGAATAATCCTAACTATAATTATATGAATATAGAAATACTAGAGAATGCCATTTTCAGAAAGTAAAGGGTAATTCCTCCTTTCTTAAAAATCCTGTTTATTGACAGAAGCCAAAACTTTTACAATATCTTTATTTTTGTATCAGCTAGAATTTTTTATCACAAAATAGCTGAAGATTTAATCATGATGTTGTTTTTATTTGATGTAAGATGATCCGCAGAAGGGTACAAATTTGAGAAAACTGTGATATTGTGGGGAACTATTTCGTGTGATCTTTTAAGTTGGTCAAAACTAATTAGTTTAAAAGATTTGTAATTGTATATTATGTGGCAAAATTAGTTTACAATAATCAGTATTTAAAAAATGTTGATGAGATTCACCTTTTAAAGTAAATACTAAAAAGCTTTTAATTTTTGGAAATCCATTATTAGATGGTAAAGTTAATTATTTTAAAAAATCTTGTCCCTTTTTATTAAAAATAGAATAGGCATTTTTTGCATCCAGCTTAAAAGCTGTAGACATTAGAGCTAACTTATGTATCATTCTTAATTCAACAACAGCTTATTCTCATCTTGTGTGTAAAAAAAAGAACTGTGATAAATTAATAGTACAATTTATTAACATTTTCTTGTTGGAACTTGAGGTAAATGAGGCTGATAATGTTCACCTGTTTTCTTGGTTAATTTTTCAAAAAGGTGTAGTATGCCAGCTCAGTGAGAAATAAGTACCTTTGTTTACCACATCAAATACCAAGTGCAATCTCTCAAATCTAAGGGGTTCAAAGGATGTGATTAGGATAGTGGATTTTTGTTTCTTTACTCTAAGTTGAGCATAATTTTAGTTTTATAACTACATGATAGAACTGAGAAATATTAGTGACAATATTATTACTTTCAACTTGTCAATGTTATGAAGGAAAAGACTTTATTGTTGTAACTGTACAGCTTTGTAAATATTGTGCATAGACGTTCTATTTTGTTTTCTTTAATGTTCTATGTATGTTGTCCTAGACCTGATTAGAATTTATTACATTCAAATTCACATGTATTGGTGCTGGTCGCCAATGGTTATTGATGATGATTCAGTATTTCCTTAATGTGAATGTTTACTCATTACCAAGCTGCATGCATAATTAATTGATGTAATATTGTTGACAGTTTATATGCATAAAATAACTAAGTTTCTCTTAGTTGCATTCTTATAGCTATGCCAGTTTTCACTTTGATTGGGTTCTATACTGTAGTGGACTTCATATTGTTAAGTTTGTAATGTACTTTCAAAACTAATGTTCCCAAGGCAATGCTGTGTTTCTTTTCACATCATTTAAGGAGGTTCAAAGTTTTTCTGACCAATAGTTTACATGAGCATTATGTGGCAAGCCACAGGCTTTCCCCCAGCAAAGGAGAGGTCACTCCATCTCTATGTGGCAAGCATATGTCAGATACCCATTTGGATGAATTAAGCATTGACCTCAAAACCTGTGTTATCAAGCCCTGGTTCTTTGGCTCATGGGTTGGCCAAAATGTCTTATCTAGCTGTGCTGTGGTCAACAAGTCATGTAAACTAGAACTGTGATCTATAGGGCAGATGATGTTACGGTCATCTGTTTCTTTGGACTAGGGTTAACAAGCAAGGTATCATGTGACCAGCACACTGACCAACTGCCTTTACTTTCCCCAACTAAAGTTAGATACCCATTAGAATTCAAAACCCCAGTCTTTATAAAGATTTGAGCCCAGGGCCCCAGGTTTGGAAGCCGAACGTTTAACCACTCAGCCACAGCACCCCCATGAACATACCATTATCAGCTCTTTAGACCAACCTATAGCAATAATAAATCTTGCGTTATATTTTATTAGATTTTATGTACTACCCTTTTAGTGTCTGTGATTGTTACTAGGTTCCCAAACGTTGTTACTCATGTCAATGTATTGAACTGTACATTTGATGATTTCTACATTCAGTGCAATAGCTTAATGTCTCCATTCTGCCATCATTTCAATGGCTCAAACCAGTCAGCCAAAATTTCTTCATTTGCTAAAACACTGCGCTCAATGCTGTACAGAGAGATGTGTGTTTGATTTATATTGAACTCTCTGTTGTTGTGTGAATCATCTTGGTGCCAGCTCTGGGGACCACTGGACTACATTTATGTGCAAACAAAATATATTTATTTTTATACTTGTTTGAAGTGGACATTGACTTGTATCTAAAGCAACTCTTGAGTGAGAGACAATATTTATCATACTATTTTCTGAGTTTTAATTTTGGCTTTTCTATATTAACTGTAATTATTTAGTTTTTAATAGCAATAAGACTTTCAATTTGTTACAAATATTTTTTTTTATTCTTACAATTTTTTTTTTCTTTCAAAATATTCTATCACACCTTATGAGTGTCTTTTCGGTAGCCACCTCAGAGTTTGTGTGAAAACACAGACTCTCTTTGTTTTTAAATTTAGAATTTCAGCTGTTTTCTTTTTATACTAATTATCATGCTTTTTTTCTTGCTCGATTTTTATGTTTAAGATTCCTATAAAGTTTTTTTTTTTAGTTTTTATTGTGAAGAGCTGCCTACAAGAAAGAAAGTTGAACCTTGACCTTGTAAATATTGTAAATGGTAAACTAAAAATAAATTTTTTATTTAAGAAAAGAGAAATATTTATTGAATGCAAATTGAACGATGTTTTAGCTTTTGTTAAATTATATATCTAAAATATAATCTTATACACTTATGCAATGTGAGCAGTAGGGATGGCTGTGAGATAAGAGGACTGTGATTTAAGTTTGTGCAACTGTGATGTGAAGTTCTTAGTCGTTTCTATTAGTATAATAGCATTGATCTTAAAAAAACTTAGTATGCTGGACATAAAACTTTATTGCTGATGTCTTCTCCTTTAAATTTTTGTTTGTTGGGCAGTTACCAAGATTCACTAATTTAGCCGGTTTAAATTATGAGTGAATCTATATATCTTCTTAACAAAACAAAATCTGCTTTGAAATATAGGCCAACTTGAAACATATATAGTGTTTCTTTTTTGGTGTGAAATGGGTTTAGTGTGGGTCTACTGGTTATTTTTGTTTTCAGAGTTATCTTTAAAATTATTTGATGATTGTAAGAACAAAAAAAGTCAAGAAGTCCTTGGTGACTATGAATGGTGTAAATATTATTTTAGAATGAAAAGAGTGAAACTGATGAATGCACTGTTTTCCCATTGCTTCTGTTACTTGATCAGATGTTTTGTTATACATGTGGTTGACTTCAACATTCAAATATCGCAAAATATATTTGTGTTCCTGGATCACATGAATGAAATTAAACATATTTTTAAAAGCTTAATTTGAAGGTTTTGTCTTCTTTTAAATACCTGCCAAGTGTTGTATACATTTTTAATGTCCTATGTTACCATCAAAAGATTAAATGGAAACAGTAAGCTAAAGGGAGAAAAAAAAAATTTAAATATGGATGTACATATTCCCAAAAATTCTCAAATACTGAAAATAATAGAAACAAGGTTACAAAGTTTGTGTGTAAAGTTAACGAGATCTAAATGGGACGGACAGACAGACCACTCAAAACTAATAGCGTCTTTTCCCTTTCGGAGCCGCTAATAAATCTGTCTCTTTCCTTTGTTATCCAGATTTTAAAAGAGAAATGAATATACTTCTGGTTAATAGGACCACATTTTGGACTTATTAACAAGCTGGTCTGATTACACAAACAGGTCTACAAAACAAGCTGGTCCAATAAAACGGGTAACAAGCTGGTCTGATTAAACAAGCATGTCTGTGTAACTAGCTGGTCTGATTACACAAACAGGTTGTGTAACAAGGTGCTTACTGTAGTTAACAATTTTGTAATTTGTCCAGATCTTTCAACTGGATTCAATCATATTGTAGTCAGAATTCTGCATTACCAATTTTTTATCTTTCGTACAACCCGTCCCCCTTTTTTTTAATTTCAAAGAATATTAAAAAAGAAACTTAGAAGTTTAAAATGAGACAATACAGTGTTCACAGTCTTGTATGATTAAATCATGTACACAAGTCTTTTGTGGGAATCACAAGAATCAACTGCTTCAGTTTTTCCCATACGTCAAATGCACAAAGTATGAAAGTACTAAGTGAAGTATTTTTATAAACAGTATCACTTTTAAGCACTGTAGAAACATATTTCTAATCCCATTCCTCGTTTTAAAGTAAAGTCCTTTTTTTATTACATAGTTTGCAAAATGGTGAATATTTCCAAATCTCTCCTCTTTTCATTTGGTTACATTTTTTTTTAGGTTCAATTATACCAAGACCACATTTCTTCATATCCCTTTCTCTTCTTTATCTCTATGCTGAATTTTATTCCTTAAAGAAGGAAATCAAATTTCAAAAATTCAACAAAAAGCAGATTTCTGTGATTAACTTTTAGTGTGAGAAATCCCCAAATAAGACTAAGACTGCTCCATTGGAAATGTGATTCTAGCATTAAAAAGATGAAGATAACTTGATGAAGAGCCTTAAATCTAGATGAAAATAGACAAACCACAGTGAATAGAACTCAGGAACTTCCAATCAAAGCAATTTGTCAGTTGGTCACTAACTCCCATTATATTTAGTAACACAAGTTTAAAAAGCTTTATATTGATATGGAATCAAAATTCCTTACAAATTCCTAATGGTCATAGTTGAAAAGACAAATAAAAAAACAATGTAAAACTTGCCTCATAGATTTATTGATTTGAATAAAACACACCATGATATAAATATTAGTAGCCCACAGAGATTGTTACACAGAGATATACAACAAGATGGGAAGTAATTCACATCCAATATACAGAGTTATCTGATGAAATCATGTCACAACAAGATATGAACCAGTGCTGTACACCTGAGCTCATACTGAAATATCCTTAGAGAATTAAACAAACCCAACATGATAAACATTTTTAAAAAAAAAAAAGGTCACCAGCAACAGTCAACAATATCTCAATGCTAAGCTAAAAAGGTACAATTCTTTTCAAACACAATACATTAATAACAAACATTTAGTTTACACCAAAATGTTTCCCAAACCCTTTTCCTTAATAGAACACTTCCCACATTCAGAGTATTGAATGGAGCATCTTTAAAAAATTTTATATTCAAATATTTTACATGTGTCGTATGTTCCTTCAGAATTGAAGATAATTTACTTCCTAGTCCGAACCTCCTGCAGGACGACCAGGCAGCCATCCAGAGAGAATTAGAGAGATTAATTCACGTGGTGGCCAACTAGTAATTATTGCAATTATTGGAACACCTATTCAGGCCACGCAGAACACTAGGGTCCGCAGAACACTAGGGGTCATCGGAACACACTTTGGGAAACACTGGTTTACAGCAAGGCTTTGGGTTGTAAATGTACATGTTCCCCAATTGAATAAAAACAAATTTGAATAAAAAAACATATTTCCTTATGCAGCAGACATTAAAGACAATTCAAGGTAAAAATATTAATTACTTTCTTAAAAGAGGAAAAAAACAAATCTAAGAAATCTTTTATTTTTTTAAATTGAATTAAAAATTTTTTTTAGTTTTTTTTTTTTTTTAAAGAATTTTCGGTTTGTGTTCTATAAGGTGCTGATGACAAACGTTAAGTATATTTGGCAAAGTAAATCATTTCATCGATAGTAAACACTGTATTCATTTTTACCATTATATAATTTAGAAAACCTTAGTATAAATAAGAAATGTTCACTTTTAATTAACATTCAAAGGTATCAGTACAAACAATCACACGCACACACACTTACTTATAATGTGCATTAAACCAAGAGCATATTCAAATAGGAATTATCTATAAAACATAATACCAAGTAACCAAAAAAAAAAAAAAATTCAATAAATAAACGCAAGAGTAAAACTTTTAAATTGTTGAGCATGATTTTAGAAATGAAGTTTTTAAATAAGTTTTACCAGAATTGATGATGTTAAAAAACATACATATGCGAAGAACAAAGTAATGAAAAAAAAACAAAAAACTAGCTAAATAGTTGAGAACACAAAATGTGATAACTCACCAAGCATGATCAACACACTATGAATCAACATTGTAAAAATAATTAAAAAAAAAATGTTTTTCTCTGCTTTTTACCCTTTCTTTTTGTTAACTCAACAAACGTCAATACCTAAATCACAAATAGACTCAAAAACATTGGTCGTTGCTTAGAAAAGTAAAATGATTTCATTCAAAACTCTGTTAAAGTCAATTTTTATTTTACTAGTAACTTGTTTATAATGTACAGCAAAAAGAACATGTGAACACTAATCCATTCTTAAAATTAAATTAAATTTCATTATAAAAAATAGGCACTAACTAGGTCAAGACTTTCCATTCTGCTAGCTGTATAAGTGAAATTATTTAAGAGACGCAAATACTTTCTTCACATCCTCGAAAACCTAAATAAAGAAATAAAACAAAAATGTTTCAAAAATACAATGCCAATAAAATGTTACGTATTTTGTGTACATAAATATTCCTGGTGAAGACTGGGATTTTTAATTTCAGAATCTTTGGGCACCTCTGAGTCCACCCAGCTCTAATGATTACCTGACATTAGTTGGAGAAAAGTAAAAGTGGTGGGTCATTATGCTGGCCACATGACACCCTCGTTAACAGTAGGCCACAGAAACAGATGGCCGTTACATCATCTGCCCACCAGGTCCGAAAGGGGAACTTACTTTTTTTTTTTTTTACAATAAATATAATCTGAGTTTTTTCTAGGTTCACTAGCTATGTGACGTCTAATCTCTCACCTCATTGGGTGACCTATCACCTTGGATCTCTGAGACTAAATTCAGCTTACGGAAATGATCAACAATAGGCATTGTCGAGTCTCTGTAGGTTTGAATTCTGAAATAAAAGAAATACAAAATAGTAAGGCATTTATTCTATACAATCACATATATCTTTTCAACGAGAAAGTTTAAAATTTGAAACAAAGAAATTAATGAGCCCTGACTAGAATAAATTTTATATTTTTATATATATTTTAGAAAATATATTGTTCAATATCAGCTCAACAATTCTAGACAAAAAAAAAAATGTCTACTCCTAGTATACACATATATTGTTCCTCTAGATTCTAGATATTTACATGATACAATGATATGCATAATATATATACCTCTTTTTCAAGCTTTCAGCATTATCATCAGTTCTGCCACTAGTAAGACCTCTGCTTAGACATCTTTCCACACAGATCTGTCATTAAAAAAAAAACAACACAAAAATTAGTGATAATTTATAATTAGCAGGAAGAGATGATTGGAAGCTGAGACTGAAAGAACAATCCAAGCCTTTGAGAGTAAATACATCAGAAATCTGCTGGGTATCATGTCAGGAATAGTTAGCAAACATGTTTTGAAAGTCAACACTGTCGTCAGCAAAAAAGAAATACTTCTAAATACTGTGAAGAGATAAAAGCTGAGCATGTTCAGTCATGCACAACTTCATACCAAATGAAATCCTTTCAGGTACTGTGGAAGGAGCACAAAGAAAGGGTTGTCTAAAGAAAATCTGGTGGACAACATACAAAACAGACCAGCCTCTCACCAGATATTCTGCTGCTGACCAGAAGAGTGAAGGGACTTTATACGAACTGTCACAGCACCCATATAACACAAGTCCAGGGACTGATCAACAGGATTTGAAGTTCATTCATCTAGTTTCTGATGTGTCTTAGCTTAGGGTGGTGAAAGTTACATCAGTCAGCTAAGTGTGACAACATTTTGATGGTATGATGCGTTGTCATGCCGGGGATTTTACTTGAATTCAATAGTTAACAAGATTGACGATCTAGACTCACAAATTAACGATTCTTTGATAAAACAAAACTCTGGAACTTTATTTAAATACAACGTAAGTACAGTTTATGTACAAATTACAAATCAATGAGCAAGTAACACAGTGCAAAGGCTTTTCAAACGGAGCTCTTAGAAACGTGACTGACTACAAGGACCTTATTTTATCGACTCCTTTACTTTCTTACTACCGCCAATTCTCTGGCGCTAACTCTTTTCAAAAATGTCTTTTTTTAAATTCAAATCAACCAATAGATTTTAAACATACTAATTACGTCCCTTGGGTAAATCCTGACTTGAATGTCAAGTGTCTAAATTTGAGGATTAAATCCCGAGACTCATGTCGAGGGCTTATATTTCTTTCAAATAAGAAATGTACACACAATTCTATAATGTGATCTGTGACACTAAGTATAGTACAGGTGGGCATCTTGCCATTCTCCACAATGTGTTATATCTGCGGTCAACATTTGAGTTGCATAAAGGTAAAGTAAAATATTATTCTCATACCCAGGTAGCTGTGATCTGGTCAAATGTTAACTCCACCATACATTGAGACAACTTTTCTGGGAATTTCCTTCAAATAAATGCCTATTCGTGAATGTGTTTACATTGAATAGGTGTGGATTTATGTGAAAGATTTGTGAAAATTCCTAATAAACATGAACCTGGCATGTTTATGGTGGATCTAGGCTTGTAATACACCTAAACTTGATTGAAGTATTAGTTGATTTAGACACTCAGTAGATTAAATTTTATTGCACTACAAAAATTATAGAAAAGAGGGACTTTAAAATACCAGTCTTCACAATCATAAATGTTTCTATTTAGACAAATTTTTCTAGAAACAAAAATGCAAGAAGATTCACACAAGTACCCTATTGGAGATGACAGACATTAAAACATAAGATAAGCAAGGTTAAAAAGGCAAGTCTGAAAAAAAAAAAGTGGTCACTGAAGAATTTATGGTGAAAATTTTGAAAAAAAAAAAATCAAAATTACTCTAAAATGTCACAATTTTATCATTATTCTAGTCAAATGGAAGCAATTAACTATCAGAAGACCAAGCAGTTGTAATGAATGACACTGGATTTAGAGAGAAAAGCAACTGTGGCTTGTGACAATTGAATCTGCTCTTGTCATCTCAATATTAGAATTCTTACACGGATGCTTAACTGTAAGCTACATATCCTTAAGCTATACTATCCTGATATCAGCTACACAACCTTGTATCCTTAAGCTATACCATCCAGATATCAGATACGCATCCTCAAGCTAACCTATCCTGAGTTAAGGCAAATACAAGACTGACAACTTACATCATCAGGGCAATTGAAGAATAAAACTCTTTGCACTCTAGCCACACCCTCTGTTTCCTTGTTCCAGCCTTCCAGATTGTCTTGATTCCTTGGGAAACCATCCACTAGAAAGTTGTTCTTGGAGCTGTTCCTCATCTCCTGCCAAGTCAAAAAAAAAGTGCCGGGAAGCAGATGAAGAAAGCTGAAAGTCAGAACTGAATTTGGTGGGGTGTGGTATGGAGGCACTAGGGGGATCACCAGAATAAACTATGTAAAGTAGGGGAGGTAACTTGTGCTGCCTGTAAAGTATCCATAGATTTTGGTTTTAGTTAAAGAAAAAAAAAAAAAAAAAAAAAAGAAATTGGAAAGTGAGAACTGAGTTTGGTGGTGAGTTTTGGTGACGGGCCCATGCTACAGTGGGGGATCACCAGAATAAAGTAAGTAAAGTAGGGCAGGTAACTTGAGCTGCCTGTAAAGTATCCATAGATTTTGGTTTTAGTTAAAGAAAAAAAAAAAAAAAGAAATCTGAAACTGAGTTTGACGGTGAGGTTTGGTGGTGGGCACAAATAAAGTAAGTAAAGTAGGGGAGGTAACTTGTGTTGCATGTAAAGTATCCATAGATTTTGTTTTTATATTGGAGAAGAAAAAAAAAAGATTTTTACAATTTTGATTGAAGCTTACCCGCAGCAAAAGAGAGCATGTAATTGAAACAGGGACTATGCTTCCGTCTTTTATATGTTTGTCTATTTCCTCACCATACTGAGATCCTGGAGCTAGTCTTTCCTGGCGTAGAAGTTCTCCAGCTGACAAATGCTGGTATCCAAATGTCTGTTCATAATAAATAATCATAATGAACAAATCTGTATTATATAATATCGGAAATTTCAATATGTTCATCAAATTTTATTTACTGATTAAAATGTCTGGTAGTGTGATATGCCTGCTGGATTATTGTTCGGTTGTCTCGATGGCCCAGGGTTCATGCCCTTCCCACGTTTGGACTTGGAAGTAAATTATCTTAAACTCTGAAGGAACATCCGAAACATATAAAACATTTTACAATTATTCAAACAAAATTTTATAATTATACAAGCATCATTACCTTTAAGATGTTAGATTTCCAACTTTTTAAAAAATAACTGCAATTTAAAAAATACACTCCAATCTGACTGAATCTATACACTCCAATCTGACTGAATCTATACACTCCAATCTGACTGAATCTATACACTCCAATCTGACTGAATCTATACACTCCAATCTGACTGAATCTATGGCTAAAAAATTTCAGAGGGTCCTTCAAAAATAAAAATTATTATTTAATAGCCCAAACCTCAATAAGGATAGCAAGAGGTTGGATGTTAGCAACATCATGATGACAGTTGGAAGCACATTTCATATGACTATTCAGACACTTTAATCTAACAAGATTATTTCAAAGTTGTTGTTTTATTTTAGCCAAGATTTATGGTGGGATTTAATTTTAAAGAATGAAGTTAATTTGAGAAATGTTTTTTTTTTAATCTAGCACACAGAAAATGTAGATTAAAACCAAGTTCAAGATAAAGGAATTTGTAAGAGGCAGCAAGTTGACAGATGTACATTACTATTAAGTGGCTCGTTGTGATCACATTAATTTCATTAGAATGTGATTGGGCTCTATTAAGTTCAATAAAAAAATGTTTTATAAGGCTTTATTAATTCTAATAGAATGAGTTTGGGATTTATAATTTATCTGAAAGTAAACAAATAATCGGGGGCGCTGTGGCTGAGTGGTTAAGTGCTTAGCCTCCTAAAATGGGGTCCTGGGTTCAAATCTCGGTGAAGACTGTGATTTTGAATTTTGGGATTTTTAGGGCACCCCTGAGTCCACCCTACTCTAATGGGTACCTGACTTTAGTTGGGGAAAGTAAAGGCAGTTGGTCTTTGTGCCGGCCACATAACACACTGCTCGTTAACCGTTGACCACAGAAACAGATGACCTTAACATCATCTGCCTTAAAGATCCAAAGGTCTGAAAGGGGAAACTTTACTTTACTTTTAAACAAATAATCAGAAAAGAGAAAAAAAAAAAGCTTACTTCTTGAATCTTTTCACACTGTGTTCCTTTACCAGCTCCAGGTCCTCCCAATACAAAGACAACATTAAACAGCTTTTTACTAGACATGGTCCTAGGCAACAACTGCTGAACTTGCTTGAGAAACAGTGATTTGAAATGATGGCTTGCACAAGAGCAGAGAACAGCTCTTTTCAGAAATGTGGAATTCAGATTGGCTAATTCAAACATATAAATAGAATTTTATAGTTATTACATCTTGAGTTAGTTGTACATTTCTAGATCTAAGGTAATAGTATGAAACATTTATATATATGAAATTTCCATAATTTTTTTTTGGTTAAAAGAATGCTCTGGGGCCAAAACTTACAATAGAATATAGGTATATAAATATATACACTAATATCATGGTTACAGTTATTATATGTCAACGGAAGTTAGCCAAGCTAAACTTAAAAAAGAGTTTATTGTGGTCATTTAGAATTACCTTAACTCTTATCTAATAAATTCCATATGTTCCTTCTTAACAGCTGATACCTGCGTTTTGCTCAATTTTAAATAATTTGTATTAATGTTTTATTTTGCTCAGAACACTCTAAAATCCATCAATAAAGTGGACACACCCCCAAAACAGTTTTCTAGCCCTCATATTTTATGTCTTTTTTATGTGTGTCTCCTCCTTCCTACAAACGAAGGATCCTATTATAGAGTATATACATACAAATACTTCTTAGGCCATAGAGTAGCCTTCCATCTCCCTGCACTATAATGCCCCTTTCCGCAGAACAATTTGAAAGAAGAAAAATCACTATTCGCAACTTAGTTCACTCTTTACATATATATATAATATTTATTTTTATTTTGTCAGTCAAAGATCTCAATAGGCCCCTTACTTAGAAAAGCCTTTCTTTACAAACCATATTATACAACCTGCAAAACACATACACACAATCACACTTTTAATTGTTGCTTTAGAAAAGAGGCCAACTTGTAGATCTAGATATAGTTTTAAAATTGTTCAACACATTATCATTATCTACAGTCTTTATATTTTAAATTGTAGTAATTTTCTCCATATACACACCCACTTTCATACAGATGTAAAAACACATTTGATAATCACAATGATCTACAGATCATTCTGACAATTATCTACTAGACATTTAAGATCTAGATCTGTGAAGAAACATACATAAGTATAAAAAATGGAAAGAAAGAAAGTTACACACCAAAAAAGTGTTAACAAGTGCTTAAGGCAGCAGGAATATTGTTTTATACTTCAGACATTAAAATGTCAGCTTTCAAATACATAGTTGGTAGACATTGCTAACCAAAAAACTTTTTAGGTATATGTAACCGCTGCAGTTTTGATCTTGAAAATGGCTTAGTTGTCCCAGGCTTAAGATTAGTAAGACTCTAATAGGTTAAATTTGATTATAAACAGCAAGTGAAAGAATTAGTGCTTATGACTTAGGAGTGAATGAATGAGTGGTCAGGACTAAGAATTGTATATTGTTAGATAGATCTAGAAAATCTGTAAGACTGCATGATAAATATGTAATAGTTAATAATATGTTGTCAAGTTCTATCTTAAATTTACCTAACTGCAGTTAGTATTTTTAAGTTTAGTATCTAATCTAGATCTAAATAGATGATGATGATTATAATTGACATAATCATAATGTTGAAGATCACCATCACCGCCATCAATGAATCAAATGAATGATGATGACACCGATTGAGTCAATAAATCATTGTTGATCTAATTTGATCACTAACAATCTATGATGATAGAGAATTGATTGATTTATTCCGAATCAATGTGACTTCACCGACTCAGTCACAATGAGTCAATGTCCGACAATGAGTTCAATGACCAATTTTTTACCAATCATGAATCAAATCAATTCAATGATTATCAATGACTCTGAACTGATCGACTGACTTCACCTTCTCATTCAAGTTACATTTACAATAAATTTTATAAGAGAAAATATAGAATCTAGAGCTAGAGTTATCAAAATAAAACTGATAAATAATTATCGAAAACTAAAAACGACATAGTGTTGTATTTACACTATGTAAATCAAAATATTTTATGAAAATATTTACAAAAATAAAACTTGATACCGGAGTTGTTGACACACGGTAACAGGTAGCCAGGAGTACTGCTGAAATCGAGGCGATTATGATTTCCGGTATGCGCGATACTTTTCTATCAATGAGTTAGTTTTTGTGTAGATCAGGCGCTTGTTTCAACAATACGTTATTTTATGCATGCTGAAACACAACATTGTCAACATTGACTGACAGAATACACAGACCGTCTAGTGACCTACTCTAGATTAAATGGAGACTCTTGACCAGATCTTGATCTAGTTCTGTATGTAAATCTATTTTTTATAGATATCATAATAAATAAGCTAAGCCTAAGCCTTAGGTTTAAAAAAGTGTTGTTTCTTCCAAAATTATAAGATCTATCTAAATCTATGCTAGACTAGAGATTTACGCAAGTGACATTTTTAAGTTTTGTCAGTTTTTCTGAGCCTGAGGATCGGCGTCCGTATCAACCATTTTAATTTAAATTCCAAGATTCTAGATCTAGATAGAGTATGATAGACAGATTAATAGATCTAGAGATCTAGATCTAAATTTAAAACATGGTCTTGTCGTTTCTTGTTAACAAAAAGTGACAATGAATGTAAAATTTTACACAATCTAGAATTCTAGTAGAATCTAGACTAGATTCTGGTTAATATAAAACTAATCTAGACTAGATTCTAGAGCTAGATCTTCTAGAAATCTAGATCTATCTTGTTACAATCTTGTAGAATCTGATTTCTGATCTAGACTCTACTCTAGTGTCGTGACTCTACTCTAGTCTTAGACGTCTTAGTCGTCTAGATTCTAGACTCAGACTAATAAATTAATTGAAACAAATATAATAAGGATTGACCTCATATAGGACCAAAGCTAAGACTTGTATAAGATATTAATAGTTAACATGGGAATATCATAATTGAATGACATTGATATTGTAAAATATTGTTGTAATTCTGCCCAGTGCACTGTCATTCTTAGTTCTACAATTTTTAGTGCTGGACATGAACAGATCCAAGTCTATTACTATTAGTTTTTCTTTACTATTTAATATTACACTTCTGTTATTGCTACACTTTTTAAAATATTATTTGAATGTTTTGTAATTTTTTAAGGATGAACATGTTGTTTTTTTCTAACTATTTGGCAAGCAGGTAAAAACAGATGACTTGAATCAGTGACAAAAAAATGATTTCTGAAGCAATGAGGTTAGTTGTTTTTGTTTTTTTAAGATTGAAATATGTGAACATGCTGGCTATCAAGTTTATTCTAGAAATTGAAATATCTAGCTATGTTATAATTATAATTTATAAATAACAAGACTTAGAAGGTTTTTTTTTTTTGTTAAGATTCATTTTATTCAAAATGTGAAGTGTGTTTGTATGTTCTTGTTTGTTTGTTTCTTTCTTTTTTAAGTCTTAAATTTATGTTTTGTTGTTGTTTTTTTTCATGTACACCAGTGCTTCAGAGATAAAAAATGTCAACAGTTTTCCAAAAACAAAGCACTCTCTTTGGGATAAAACTGTTGTGGGGCAGACCACTTTTCTTCACATTGCTCACTACAGGTGAAATTTAGTGATTGATATTTTTTTAGTCTTTTTTTTTTTGTATAATCCTAAGATTTTAGGTTAGGTAGTTTCCTTATTTATTTGTATATTCCATGTAAAAATGTGCTATGATTGCTGGGGTTAGTGTTAAAACTGTTTGCTAACAGGGCATACAGACATAATTGACATTTATATCCTTTTTAGTAGAGCCACTCTACATCAAGGCTGTGTGGATCCTTTCCAGAGCCACTCCATGTATTGCTAGCTTTGATTCTCAACATTCATCACCCAAGTACATCCTGATCCAAGATGAAAATAATATATATATATATTTTTTTTTATTTTTTTTTCATTTTCTTTGCAGTCCATAGTTTGAGGATTGGTGCTCATATTACCACCAATCAGAGTATGGAATACAGTTTTGCTTCAGTCTGTATTTTAAACTAGTGTTGGGTCAAGTTTTATATTTGTTGATATACTTACCAATTCTTAGATGTAGTTGAAACGTTGCACAATTATTCATTGGCTTCTAGACAAGACATTAATCAATACAAAAAAAAACAATTGGTCATTTAAGTACTGGTATTTTTATTTATTTTGTTTGATACCATCAAGGGTAACTAATCCTCCGCTATAGGGTTAATCATTTCCTTAGATAATTGAGTCTGTTATTTCTTCCACACCCATTCTCGGGTCAAGTTGAAACTTTTAGCAATCATTTATTGTAACTAACAAAACATGAATCCAGTTTAAAAAAATTATTCAATTAATTATTGCTATGAATTATTTTGTTTGAGATTGAATAAATGAAATAACTTCTATGTTATTGAGAGATATAGTTGTGGAGTGGAGTTCTTTCCCTTAGATAAGCTTTGTTTTGTTTTTTTTTAAATATATTTTGCTTGTTCTTTGTTTGCCACTCATTTCTAAAGTTCCCTGAGTGGCACTAAGACCTTAATTAAGAACTGCTGACCTTTGATTAGCAACCTAACATACTATGCTACTGTGTATTCCTCCCCTCTTCTATATATTAACTGGTAAATATATGTTATTTTTGGTGTCCCTGAGCTTATTTCACTCTAAGTATTTTTGTTCTGATAACCAGGAAGCCGAGAGTGTGTATACCAGAGAAAATATTGAGGCTGATACAACATCAGTGTGAACACTTTGATCAGGTGACACACCAACTGATTGGCAGTCTGGTTGTTGAAGCTGGTGAGTTTGAACAATGGCACAACTGTCATGCTAAAAATTGTTTCTGAAATAATGGGAGACTAGTTTTTATAAAATCCACTGCTTAACTGTTAGTTTTTTTGTTATAATTGAATCATCATCTATTCTAAGCATGAAATAGCTTAGCAAACATTCGTTAAATATGAAATAATTGAAATAGATCACAACTGAAAGATCATCTGTTTCTGTGGCCCATTTTGAAGCCCCAATAACATGTCTACAAATCACGTACTATTTTCTATTTATTATAGATGGGGAAGGTGTACGCATTCATATTGATAGATTAGATACACGTACCAGTGTACTGAAAGAAAACTGCGTTCCAGGAGAATTATTAATTCCATTGAAGGTGAGTGCAGGCACCAACATTCCTTTGAGCTCAATGGCTTGGATTAGCATTTAGTTTTTTAATACTACTTTGAACAAAGAAAGTTTGCTTACATTTATATTATGTCTTTTGTACCAGGTAGCTAACAATGCAGTCAAGGATACCCAAGCCACAGTGACTGAATACATCAATGCCTTTCAAGTGAGAAAATGTTCTGATAATTGTCTTGTAGTCCCATAGATAGTTGGCTGACTTTTTAACTCTTGGTTTGCTAATATAAGCTTTGTTGGTGTTTTTTTTTTCCTTTTTAAAGAAACTATTCTCTTTCTCCTGCGCTTACAGCTTTCTGTAATGTTTACAGATTTCTACTAAATCTATAGTTCTCTAGAAACTACCTTAGTTTCTCTCCTAGTAATTACAAAATACTTAAAAACTCGATCAAAACACAGAAACTCTATTATACTTTTATGACACATGTCACACACTGGCCTCTCTCCTGTCTAAAAACAAGCACACTTCCGGTCATTTGGGCATGACATATATTAGTAAAAATAGATTTCACACACACAGACATTCATCTGTGACATGTAATATGGACTTAGCTAGTTGTATTTGTTTACTTGCCTCATTGCCCACTCAGCTTTAGCCACTTGTGCTAAAAATCAACTAATAAACACACACACACTAAAGTATTATGATGATAGACTAAGCATTGTTATTGTTTTTTTTTTTGCTGTAGACTTTACAAGAAAGGTGCTGTAGTAAATCAAGTATTGAGCTGTCCAACTTCCTGACCTGTGAAGGTTTTGCCACATTTTATAGTAACACTCAGACATCTGTGGTCCACCTGGACCTGGACATGATCAGTGTTGAAACAGTATTTAAAGTAACTCCGATACCAGCCATTCCCATCGTCCTAACTGCCCTGTCGAAAAATTTGGCGGGTCCAAGGAGTCTGAGCAAAGTTCAAGGTGTCCCAAAAACAGGGTGAGCATTTGATACATAATAAATATATATTTTTCTGTTGCGCCACATGTAGCTAGATTTATGTAGCTATATGAAGCACTGCATTTCGTCTTAGTCTCTAGATTTGAAGATATTAATGTCTGTATTATTTTTAACTTTTCTTTCTTTTTTTTTTAATAGCAATTATTTTTTTTTACCTTAAAAGGAGAATAAATATGCACTTATTGTTTAGTGTCACTATTTAGATATGTTCCTTCAGAATGGAAGACCATTACATCCAACATTTATTGATGAGTTAATCTTGTCATTCATACTAAAGATTTAAACTGTAGGCTATTAAGCCATTGTATTTCCTGGCTGATTCAGGCAATCTTTTCCATTCTTCCTATCATGTGGGAGAAGTTGTTTTTTTGTTGTTGTTGTTGTCTACTTTCAAATAAACCAAATTCATTCTCAGGGTGTGCTAATGGGTTAGATGTCTGTGTTTGTTGGTTGTGCCAGCTGCAAGACACCATTGCTAACTTTAACACCCTTCCTGAGAATGAAGTGAACTTCATATGACATGGATACAAAAAGATGTACATCTTGAACTGTCAATAGCTAATTTCACTATGTTGTATGGCTTTTTAAAAGAATCAATTGTTGGTTGTTGTTGTTTTCTTTGAATGGGAAGGTTCTATTTACCAAATTTTATTTTAAAATTTTTAATTTATTTTGCAGTTACCTAACTATGGACCACACCCGAAAGCTTCTGTTAGTCTTAGAATCAGATCCCAAGGCTTCTAGTTTACCTCTAGTCGGCATGTATGTGAATTAATTATGTACCTCTTTAAATTATTGATTAATCTCTGACTTAGTTGTAAGGACTGCTAGGTTGCTAAGATTTGAATTTTATTCTGGTGTTCAAAAATGTTAGCAAATATAAACAGTTAAGCTGTTACTGTCATACTTTCTTTAGCAATTTAATCTAAAGTTAGTTTATCACCCATTAACTAAAATCTAAAAAGATGGAGTTAAAGCAACTCCATTGCATGGTTATCATGAGCCAACATATAATATCAATTGTAATTACTTTTTTTTTTTTTTTTTATTTTTCATTTTGGCCACAATTATTTTTGTTTCAGTTGGATTTCTGGTGTTGAATTTGTGCAACATCCATTTGTTTGGGCTTCATGTCTCCGTTACATTCACAATGCTTTTCTACAAGATAGGTAACTCTCATGTATTTTCATTACATACTGTAGAATATGTAAGATTCTCAGTGTGCACTTTAGGCTATGTGTAATTGTTAGTTAAAAAAAAAAAAGTAAAGGGCAGATGATGAAAAGGTCATTTGTTTATCTGGCTATTGGTAAATTAAGATACATGTGAGTGACACAATGACAAACCGCCTTTCCCTAACTAATGTCAGGTATCTATAAGGTTTGGATTGACCCAGGGGCATCCTAAACATATTTAACTTCACAACTCAGTTTTTACAGAGATTTGAACCAGAGACACTTTGGTTCAGAAGCCTAGTGCTTATAACTGTTCAACCACCATGATCCTTATATGTGTTATTGTTAGCATGAACTGTAAAATTTGTGTGATTGTTAAGTATATACTGTTAAAGAGAGTGTGATTATCAGTACATACTCACTATAGAGTATCTGTACATCCGAGATTTGTAATACATATCATGATGTTATGTTAGTTTTCATGTCCCTGTACATATATTTACAGAATCAATCTACCTCCAGAGGACTTTCTTCTGGTTTTCTACACCACCCTGCACTCAAAGCCAGAATTCTACCAGTGCAATACAGTGTCTGGCACCAGAGATCTCAGCTTTAAACTTTACTCAGGACATGAAGTCACACACATCACCAAAGTAAATCTTGCTGAATATTAACACTAGTAATGTTTTAGTATAATCCCGTTGCTTTTTTTTTTTTTTTTTGTGAATTTTATGTTTTGTTACCATAGTGGCATATGGGTTGTGTAGACCCCATGCAGAGAACATTAATTTATTTTTAGACCTTGAGACTTGGTTTATGTTCAGGGCAAAGACTTTCATAGTAACTCCATTATCACTGTTAGGAAATATGGGGGGAGGGACAATCTTGTATCATTAAATTTTGTTTGTCTGCTAGCTTAAAATGTCGCAGCTCTTGCTGAGACCTATTCACATTGAAGTTATCAAAATAATTTCATTGGGACCAGGTGTCTTGTCTTTCTGGACCAGCTCTGACATAATTGTAAAATATAAATTGTGCTATTTAAAATGCTTAGGTACCTTCAGCTTCTTATCTTCATCATTCTGTTAGATGCATGCAATGATAAGTTTGTCTCTGTCTTGAGTAGCCAACATTTGGTGTTGAATATAACTAGAATTGCTGTAATTGTTAACTTCTTTTTTTCATGTGACTAACTCTTGGTACATTTTCTTAATGCCTATAGGCAAAAACTCAATTTATTTTTAATTGAATAATTAGTTTTTGAGAAACATTTTTGCTGAAGATAAAGTCCCTATATTTTTGCAACTAGAAATTGAAAAATAATTGGTTTCTTTTGAATTGAAAACATTAAAACAAAATATGTAAATAATAGTTAGGAATGAAATTAGAAATTAGACACATTTATCCAACAGAAAAGTTTCCCTAGTCAGCACAGGTGTTTTTAATCTTTTAATAGTTTGTATTATGCAAGGTTCATGTTTATAGTATTTTATTCATTATAAGCAGAGGAGTCTGTCGCCTATTTAAAATTGTACTGCAATGCAAAAGCTTAGCACTATTTTTAACTTTGTTTATGATGCATAATGAATTTATCTAATAGTGACGATATCATAATTTCCTCCTTTGTTGCAGACCTGCCTACCAAAAAAAGTCCAAATGCGTAACGCTGATGGTCAAAATGCGTATTTTGGCACCACAATGCGTAACACTTACGCGAACCACTATTTTGTCATATATATATATATATATATATATATATATATAATATATAATATTAGATCTAGATGTCATGATTAGATCTACAATCTAAATCAATACGACAATAGAGATGATATCTAGACTAGATTTGGATCTATGTCTATATAATGAATATAATCTACTCTAGATCTGGGCTCAAGAGTGTTACCGATGCCGTGAATCCGCTACAAACGTAGGTCTACTCCAAACTTTCGTAAGCCTACCTTCATCCTTGATCTATTCTATACTATGACTAAGAATTTAATCTAGACTAGATCTAGACTAGATGGTAGTAGATGTTATCGATCTAGACAATCTAAATCATACTGCAACTAAATTGGATCTAGATTGTAGAGTAATGTAGAGACTCATGACATAGCGTAATCATCAATCGTAATGTCGTAATGTCTAGCTAGATCTATTCCTGTATAACAAGTTATCTAGATTCTAGATCTAGAATCCAGATCTAGATCTAGACTAGATATCTACAATGTCACCCAATGTGTTTTGAATCGATAGCACTTCGATATTTTTTTCTATACAAATGAATACGGGAATCAGGGATTCTACCAATCAACCAATGAACTTACAAAAAAAAAAAAAGTCACGTTGGTGTATCAGCTAACTGACGGTACCAACCCGCCACTCCCTCACTCTCGCGTTCTTCATTTTTAGACTAAATCTAATTGCTTTTAAGAACCAATCAACGTATAGATCTGGACACAATGTGTTCCCCCACCTTTTCTTCCCCCCCCCCCCTCCCCCCCCCCCCCCCCGGCCAACAAAACAAAACGGCTTAGCGTGACCTCCGTGACCGCTCGTAAGCTAGTCAAGAGAGGGGGGGAAAAAAGGATACAAAAAGCGTAACGCGACGGGTTCAATGCGTATTTGCGTACTGACGGTAATTTTTGGGAGATTTTGCGTAACGGTAGGCAGGTCTGTTTGTTGGGTGCCATTTTTCTCATAATGGGCCTCTACTGAAGGTAACCATACGCAGCTTGGCTGCCAGGTCTTCACTGGTTAGAACTAGGTCTAGGACATTGTTTTCAATACTTAACAATTTATTAGATTAAATTAGAAGCAAGTTTGAGTTCAAGAAAGAAATGTTTGTGCAATTGAATTGAATATCTTCAACATTTCACTTCATAACTGTTATTATTGACCAGGCTTTTTCTAGACCATGTGATAGCATGACTGAAGTTGAAATGGGGTCTACTCACAGTCAGAGTAAACAAGAAATATTTGACATGGCCAGAACAAGACACAAACAGCAAATGTAAATGGAGTTTTTATTTCATTCCGTTAAGTTAGAATTTTTATAACGTTGCCTGGACATATTACAATGTTTGTCAGTGTTTTTATGTTAACTAGTATAGGTTAACTTGTCTTTTTAACTGACCTAGTTCTTTGCCAATACATTTACACTTGATCTATCAAGGGTGACTGGTAACACATTCAAGGCTATTTCAGAAGATATTGAGCCAAGATCTGCTCCCATACCTCACATGGAGAAAGTTTGTACTTTTTTTTTTTTATCTTATAACACTGAAAGACAGTGGTTTAATTAAATATGGACTAAAAAACCAGCCACTAATTGTAGGACTAGGCCCACTAAGCCAGGGGTGGCCAACCTGTGGAACATTGCCAAATTCAAATCCTCTTCCTGAACTCGCAACTGTCAGATTCCAATTAGAACTGTCTGTAGAGTTCATTTACGAATTGAACTCCTGATATTACAGATTTGGTGAAAGAAAAGTCTCATTGAAACTAGTGATGTTATCTTGACTGTATGAGATATTATTTTTTTTATTTACAACTGCTAACAGTGTTCATATATTATTAGCAGACAATGACATTATGAGAAATAATCAATTAAAATTACCAAATTCTTTTAAGGACTGACATAGGGTAAAAATGTGTATGGTGCATGTGAATTAGAAGTGAATAAAATTGGCGCAAGGAAGCAAAAAAGTTGGCCACCCCTGCTCTAAGCAGACATTTATTTTACTTTAATCTAAATTTTTTATTGAAAGAAAACAGCATTTGTTAGGTTTATATTTTATTTTTAGAAAACATTCTAACATATGCACTGATTGGATGGCTGCCTGGTCGTGCGGTTTGCACGCTGGACTGTCGTTCAGATTTATCGATGGTCCCGGGTTCAAACCCTGCCCGCTCCCATCCACGGTCGTCCTGCGGGAGGTTTGGACTAGGAAGTAATTATCTTCAACTCTGAAGGAACATCCGAAACATGTAAAACAAACGAAAACACTGATTAACAGAAACGTTTGTTGTTTAATGTGTTTGTTGTTAAATGTTTCTGTTTACATAAATCTTGTTTATCATACAGGTTCCAATATTTCAACCAGTTGTGCCAGACGTTTCTGTGTTGTGGACAGATTCTCCTGTAGCATCCCCTCAGAGGAGCACCATGAACAACACACCATCATATTCTGTGTTCCCTCATACAAGCCCTGTGGCCAGGCCTACAGTTCAGCAACTGCAGAGATGTCCGCAGATACCCTTAGCACAGCAGTACTCTCCAGCTTACCACATGGGGTTCATCCACCCGGCTTTTAGCCCTTCATCTCACACTGCAGAGACTTCGACAATAAACAGTCACGTTTCTGTGAGTTCACAGGGGAAAAAGCCTTATCCAGTTTCTCAGGACAATCCTACAGTATTGCCAAGTCTTGCTGGATATCCATCACCTCAGTATATGCTCAGCAATAGTGATCAGTATGGACCTGTTTCTGCATATACATCTAATAGATATCCATTAGAAATTACGGGTAGACATGAGTTAGACCCTGCACCCACTGCTGGTCCATTCAGTGGTGCATCAAATTCTATACAATATTTTGGTAGGGCTGACAAGGTCATGCCAAGTTTACCAGATCAGGTAGCTGTTTCTCAAAATGTGAATCGAACTCGTTTTGTTCCGCCTTGTGCACTAAAAACTGTTGTTGAGGAATCTGTCAGCAACCCTACAGATGTGTCTTCCCAGGACAGAATGCTGGGTCTGAGTTCGGATGGCAGTGCGTCAGAAGACAGCGGGCTCAGCACAACGCCAGACAAAAACTCATCTCAACAGAAGCAAGCTGCAGGCAGCACAGCAGCTGGTGAGACTCAGGTCTCGGACAAACTCTCTTGGGAACAGCTTCCTGCAGACATCCGGTCGCTACTTATCCAGCAGAATGAACAGATCAAACTTCTACAGCAACAGATACAAATACTTTTGCAGCAGCAGGCTAAGCAGAACATAAGCACTCAACAAGCATGCAGCCATCACGATACGCTTCACAGTGATGGTGGGATGTCTCATGCTGACCAAACGTCTCTCCCTTTGCTCACACAGAACAAACAAATGTCCCCACAAGGTAGCCTGTCACAAGGTCATGCTGTGGTGAATGTTACTCAGACTAACCAGGTTATATCTAACACCACACCTCAGAGCATTCAAGATGTGGAGAAGACATTGCTTCAGAATTACTCAAGCCCTGCTCAACATTCTTCACAAAGTAGAGAATCCATGTCCTCAACTACTTTACAAAGTAGAGAACCCATGTCCTCAACTGGTTTACAAAGTAGAGAACCCATGTCCTCAACTGCTTTACAGAGTAGAGAACCCATGTCCTCGACTGGTTTACAAAGTAGAGAACCCATGTCCTCAACTGCTTTACAGAGTAGAGAACCCATGTCCTCGACTGGTTTACAAAGTAGAGAACCCATGTCCTCAACTGCTTTACAGAGTAGAGAACCCATGTCCTCGACTGGTTTACAGAGTAGAGAACCCATGTCATTGGATGTTTTAAAAAATAGAGAGCACTTGTCCTCAACTGCGTTACAGAGTCGAGAACTTTTGTCCTCTACAGCTTTACAAAGTAAGTTTAAATTGGATTTCTGTTTTGTTTGTTATACAACAATCTGTGCTGTATGTCCATCGATTAAAAAAAAGTTCCCCTTTCAGACCTTGTGGTCTATAGGGCAGATAATGTTAAGTTCATCTGTTTTTCTGGCCCATGGTTAACACGGGTGTCATGTAGCCAGCACAACGACCAACCTCCTTTACTTTTCCCCAACTAAAGTCAGGTACCCATTAGAGGTGGGTTGACTCATTGGGTAAGATCTAAATAAATCACCTCAAAGTGTTAAAGATCCTCCAAAAATGCACTTGTTTGTTGTTGTTTTTTTTATACTTAATTTTGCATTTGGAAATTTGTTCAACAAGTTTGAAAGACAGTTTCTGTTAATATTAGGGGTTGTAGGTGTGAGTGTTTGTAACATGTGTGAGTACAACTGGACCCCCTGGGACCATCAGGCTTTGTTATTGTCTGATGCTATAATTTTAAGCCCTTTCTCTTCAGATAGCAATCTTTCTGACAAGACTAAACAAGTGGTGGAGGTTTCCAGTAAACAGACTCTACCATTCCCAGAATCCAATATGAAACCTCAACAGGAACTAAACTCTTCAGTTAAGGCGACCTTTACTAGCAGCAGACAGATTGTCAACTCTCCAGTTTCAGAGATAGTTAATGATTCTTCATATTTTGACAGGTGATAATTCTTCTGCATTTTACTTTTAGTATATGCCACGTTATTTATGAAAGATTCTTTGGACTACATGAGTCTTCGAGTTCTTGAGATTCTATTGCTGCCCTCTTGGTATGAATAAAACATATGCCATATGTAAAGCACAACAGTATTGACTGTTGATTTGACATAGGGGATCAGGCTACAATTCTCATACTCATGAATCACTTAGCCTGCTTTTCTGTCAAATCTAGTCTATCAACAGTAATATTGAGGCTTGCTTTAAACACCTTTAAAAATTCTTTGCATAGCTAAGCAAACACATCTTGTAAGTTTTTAAGCTGAATACGTTTGGTGGCTTTGTTTGGTTGACTTTCGGTTTACGCGATCTGACCCTGGGCGCTATTTAGTGAAAAGATTACTTGTTCTCTCACATTCTTTTTGTTTTTCTAGGCCATACTCTGTGGCCACAAAAGTTACGTGGGGTAACTCTAGTCCAACTTGAAGAAATAAAGTTATCTTTCCATGAATTTTTCATTGAGAGTTAGAGAGTCGGCGTGCATTGCGTCTTGTCACGCATGGTTGGGCAACATAGAAAATTATATATGCAGATAAACATTTGCTCTAAATTTGCCACTTTGTGATATTGTATTTATCATGTTTTTTTTTAACTAATATAAATAAATGATTTTTGCATTTTCAGCAGATCTCAACTTGACCAAAGTCCTATCAGCGTCAGCCAGTACTCCTGTATTGACCAGGTAAATATATACAATAATTCATGCTTCTGTTTATGTCATCTCCATTCAGAACTGAAACATTATTCATTTAGAATACATATATTATAAACTATATCTATATCAGTGTCATCTCCTGTTTTGAGAAACTTTGCCTATAGAAATATACTTTGTGTTACTTAGCATTCAGTGGCTATTTGATTATTTTATTTTCACAGTCACTTGATAAGGCTGCAACGAGACAATACTAATTCTAATAAATGCTACTACAGCCCTTTCAAGTTTGTTGCTTTACTTCTATTCACATTTGCATTGTGGTATTTTTTACAAATTGCTTTTATTAAGCGCATCTTTCATACTTTGTGCTATGGTCCAATCTCTTTTGTTGGGGGAGGGAGGCTATCCGGGAAAAGGTTTTTCTACCACAACCTCAACATAACCAACACCCGGTAGGTAGCCAACTGGTTTATGCTTCTCAGCTCACATTTAATGATGTGTGGGACAAATCAGTTTGTATAATTTATTATAGTAAAACTAATACTGAATCAAGTTGATTCCTTTCCATTAAAATGCGTTCTTAATCTTCTACCCTTGCTGAGTATTTACCAATCCAGGCTTATTTTATTTGAAGGTAATAACTTAAAGTGTGTGGGGAATACAGTCAGCACTTCTTTGTAAAGACACTGATGCACCAGTGTACCAAGCACCAGAAAAAATATCTTACGCAGCTCCTAAAAATCTAGATCTTTGAGACTGGAAATATTGTTCATTATTTTTTTTTTATGAATCTATTTTTATTGTTTGTTTTCGACAGGATGAGTCTAATTCAACCTTTGCTGAAGATGCCACAGATCCTAAGCAATATTATGACCAGCTGATGGTAAGACTGATAAGTTGTTATCACAACTCCGAATATTTTCATTTTATTACAATTATCATCATCTGTGTTGAAGGCTTGAGAGGGTCTTATCCCGAAACAGTTTGTGCATACAAGTTAAGAGCAAGAGCTTCCTAGCCTGTCAAATCAGAATTCAGCAAGTCTGGGACAGATGTGAAGAACGGGAGTGTCAGTTTCATTCCTTCTCCATGCAATGGGGGTCTCTCATTTCTTAGTGTCTTAAGTCTCTATACAATATTATTCACCAAATGTCACACACATTTTTTCATGTTTCATTTTTTTTTTGTGTCATAAATATTTAAGTTGGCCGTTGCATTGGCCTAGTTAATTACTCATTGTACTTTTTGTTGTTGCTGTTATTGTGTAAATGTTCAGTCCATTGATTTCTTTTCTCAGAACAACATTCAAATGTTTCTGTCCAACACACCAAAAAGTGAGCCTAACAGTGAGGCAGAGACCTGCCTAGAGAAAACTGTCGAGATTCCAACAACAGTGTTAGTGCAATACTAGTTTTTATGCTTTTTTTTTTTGTCAAGCTATTTATAAAAGTAACTCGTATTTCTGATTTAACTTAGTCAATTTTATGCTGTACTTTTCTCAAAGTCTTTGTATGCCCACTCCAAAAAACAATTAAGAAAAGTATAAACTTAATTGGCCTGAAAATGTAAAACATTAGTCTAATGTATATGGCTGAAAAATGGTATATTGAGCTAAGTATATGCCTTGGTTGCTGTCAGGTCGTGCTGTGCTTTGGACTTACGATGTTCCTAAGTTTAAAACCAGTTAGCTATCATCTACTACTGCACCGCAGAAGATTTATTAAAAATATATTTTGTCTAAGCTAGTATCCATCATCTTCCTAAATAATAAAGCATCAATAATTCTTATGGATCACAAGTTCTGAAAGGGGAACTTTACTTTTTTTTTTTTAGGAATTCTTCTCTTAGTTTGCTTTTCACTACTGAGTTGAAGAGTTCTTGAGCAATTTAGTTAGCTGAAGATTTTCTCCCAATATTTTTTTTTTAATATCAAAATGCATTTCAAATTTTTTGTGTAATTCTCCGCCATTTGTAAAAAATGGAAGTTGTTGCAAATGGGGCGAGGGGAGCGAATGTTGACTGCTTTTGGTTTAAGATGGGCTTATTTCATAGTTCATTCTGTACTGAGCTCTAAATGTAGTGTTTATTGTGCCTACTGCATAACGTAAAATTCAGTTATTCATGCTGTGCTTTGTTACAAAAGATATCTATCACTTAAAAAAAAAATAAAGTTGTGTGTGTTTGGGCATCAAATTTATTTATTTTGGCACATTTCAATTTAACAAAATAAAATCTTTCATATGTTTCTTTCACAGAGCCAACAGCTCCCTGGCCCAACAGCTCAGTTATGTCTCCATGCTGTTAGGCTGCGGAGGAGATGTGGGACAGTCTATGGAGATCAATGCCATGGCCATGAAATATCTTAACGATGAGCAGCTGACCCAAATGGCAAGGCTGTGGAAAGATACTGGCTATTCTACCAGTCAGTCGAATAAAGTTCTTCAGAAAGTGTTTTCAGGGGCCCTGTCAGCACAAGACATGTCTATGTGGGGGTCTTCGCCTAATATGACCATGGGCACTCAGATGTACCTGGCCAGACACGGGCTGTTAGGCAACGACTCTATCATGTTGACATCCTCTAACACTGACCAGGTGTCTATGCTGGAGAAATTTCAGCTGAAGACCGACTTTAGCACTGTCACCATAGGAAGTCAAGACATGGGCAGAAAACTATCATGTGAGGTATCAGGCTTTGAGACTAACAAAAGAATAAGGGACCCATTGACCCCAATTAGAACCCCCCAGGAAATAGCAAGTGCTCAAAGGTATGCCCATTCTCCAACGAGTAATATAAACTGCCTTCCTTTTAATTTGAAACCTGGCGGACTTAATCCTGACAACGGTGCCTCCCCATATCTTGGAGGTAAAGATTACCGAGAACCCAATCTTCGAAATGTTCCACAGGAAGGCAGGCGGCAGGATTCCTCGAGGAAAAAGCTTCCTATGGCTTCAACACTTAGTGACGATGAAAATTTGTTAGATATTGCCAAGTTGAAACAGTTGCCCAAGTTATTGTAGTTTAAAATTTAATTTATTCTCTTAATTTATTTCACTGTATAAATTATAAATATGTTCTGTTGTTGTCATGCTCTTACTTGTACAGTCTTTACTGAGTTAATGTTCTTGTTAACAAGTTGACCTCTGACAAATGTAGAATCATTCTCTTGTTTCTCTGGGCATCTAGCACGTTTAGTGTTGTTAATGGTGTGAGGTGGTAGACTGTCAGGCTGCTAAGTGCTTTGAATCCGTGTCTGTACATCTTTAATTTTAAGATTGCATCAATAGAAATGATCTTGAAATGATACAAATATTCACAGCATTCTCAACATTGTGATATTTTTCTGCTCACTTTTTATTTTTGTTAATAATAAAATTATATTTAGATTGTTGAAGACAGGGGCAGAAGTGGGGAATAAAGCGGACAACAGCTTTGCCTGCATCAGATGTGGGAAAATATGCAGGTCGCAACTGGATTTGCATAGTCATGTGAAACGCTGCACTGATCCTTACTTAATCTTCAGATTTGAAGACATTGCCATTATTATATTCAGTTGAAATAATTTGGTACCTCAAACTGCATTGCACCTCCTCCACCAAGAAATAACTTGATTTAACTAATCTAGTTCTTGTAGAATTTATTTTTGAAATTGATTCTTATATTGATGGAAAAAGTAGAAACTCTTTTGCAATTTGTGTATTTTATTTAGCCGGTATCAAAAAAAAGTTAACAAAACAGTGATTTTTAGGAAAATCTTGAGTTTAACTTTTTTACCTCAGACTGACAATTTCCTTAGCAACTGTACATTTAATTTGAAACTTTTGGATCTGTTTCCCTTTTTAATAGCCTTTTGCTCAATAAATCAGAAGCACAATAAGAGGTTCTTGTGTAATAGGACCCCCTTTGTTTTTTAAATGAAGGGTTATTATTAAACTGCTGGTTTGGGTCTATGAGTTTCTCTACATTGACCAAAACAAAAACACTAAATGTTTTGTTTGTGGATCTCTTTCATTTTAAAATCTCCATGACCTTCACTTGGTGGAACCGAAACATTAAATGTCATTAGCCACATCCAAGAACATTCCAAATCTTTTCATACAGAAAACAGCTGCTTCAATGGTTCCCCCTCAGCAATATTTTATTTCAATAGAATGGACACTCTTAACTTAGTTACTTACCCTGTTTGCTTTGATTTTAAGGTTGGCAAGTGTTTTCAATGACATATTTTGTTTTACAATGGATCATAACTTCAAAACTCTGAAATGCTTTTTTTTTTTTCTATTTATTGATTTTTTTTGTCTTGGTATAACTTAAAGACCATGTTTTAATTTTTTCTTTGGCAAAATCAAAAGAGTCATGGCCATGTTGGAACTTCATTATCCGTCCCTATAATCTAAAGCAGTGGTTCCCAAACTTTTTTCTTTAATGAAACTCTTTGCACATTCTGAGTACTTAGCGGAACACTTATTTTTTTTTTAGAGAGGTTAAGTCACAGCGTGGCCTACTAGCTAATTATTCCAGTAGTTCTTGGAACACCTATTTTTCAGGCCTGATGGAACACAGTTTGGGAAACACTGATCTAAACTATTCATATGTAGTTGACATTGGAATGTTAAGAATTCATTTTGTTAACAAAATACTTTTTGATTAACTCTGGTGTTTATGTTCTTGTAAGACCAGGTTCATACTTTATACAAATTATTTACACTGTGAAATGATTGTAGGCTATGCACTACATTAAAAAAATGTACTTATTTCAATAAATTATTCTATCATGTATGATTTGTTGTTGACTTTGTAACCAAGTTAATTTGAATACCATTTTCCCACATAGTCCTTGATTTGATCAACAGTATGATCCTCTGTATGTGAAGTGGTGGCTGAGGGATAAAGCATCTACTGCCTGACAGAAAGGATAGGATTCAAGTCCTGATCTGGTCTGAAATTATTCAGAATTTAAGTTGGCCCAACTTTTATTGACACCTGACATGTTTGTGAGATTAAAGGAAGCTTGTTTTTGTTGTGATAACTTCGGCAATAGTACTTAATAATTGCACCAGCCCGTAAGAACAGGTACACCATACAATCTACAGGACTGGACTCAATCCCTGATAGACCTTTGGATTTCTACTTTAGGTTTAATCTGGAACTTAGGATTTCTACTTAAGGTTTAAAGTGGAAGTTACACATTGCCAGCTTCTCTAGCTGAAGAAAGTAATTGTGATGACCACACAATACCATTGCATTGGGAAAAAAACTGTCTACAAAATTTAATGTCATTTTTAGCAGCCCCCGAAAGGGGAAAAGACGCTATTTTTGTATGGCTTGTCTGTCCATCCATCCCTTTTAGAGCTTGTAAACTAGAATAGATATTGAAAATCCGACAGCATAGTATTGTAGACCATTCAAAATTCTGATGCAATGGCTACTTTTTTCTTTTCTGAAAGCGAAATATCAAATTTTTTAAATCAATTATGTAAGCAGTTTTTTTCATAAAAATACACCATTTTTACAACTATTCACTTCGAGAAAGACCACCATGATTTATTGGCATCATTGAAAACAGCAATCTAGACCCAATCTCAAGAACTGTTTAATACACTAGAAGTGACTAAAATATTTAAACAAGTAAACACTACCAAAGCCTTGGGACCCGACAAATTAAATGGAAAACTTGTAAAGCTATGTGCGGAACAACTGGCTTGTATTTTTTGTGCTATATTCAACAAGTCCTGGCAAACGCACAAAATACCTTCCATTTGGAAAACATCTGAAATAATTCCAGTACCCAAAAAGAAGATCATTGCTTCCAACAACGACCTACGTCCCGTAGCACTGACATCAATTCCAATGAAGTGCTTGGAGAAAATGATTTTAAAACATCTATTGAAAGAAGCCGAAACACGTCTTGACCCGCACCAGTTCGCTTACAAACCGTCAAGAAGTACAGAAGATGCAATACTATTCATGCTGAATTGCCTATATACAATCATCTTGATACTCAGAGACACTACGCCAGAATATTATTCGTAGATCTTTCATCCGCATTCAACACCATCCAACCACATCGCATGATACAAAAACTATCTGAATTGAACGTTAGCAAAAACATATTAGCAAGGATTCTAAACTTTCTTATCAAACGCCCACAATATGTAAAAGTGAACGGGCATGTGTCAGGCATGTGTGCCGCAGGGGTGCGTCCTGTCACCAGTATTGTATACCATATACACAAATGACATTCAGAGCCTATCAGGTGATACTCCCATCATAAAAACTGTTGATGGCACAGCAATCATTGGCCTTATTGCAGGTGACGAAAATCTGTACCATTCACTCATTAACACCTTTTACCAATGGTGTATAGATAACTTTTTTATTTTAAATTTTCAGAAAACCAAAGAAATGATTATTGACTTTAGGAAAGGCCATATTGCAGAAATTCAGATAAACACCAAACCGTAGAACAAGTATAAGAATATAAATACCTAGGTATAACCATCAAACTGAAACGGAATGAATACTGTCAAAACCTTTACACAAAAATTCACCAACGACTCTACTATCTCAGAAAGCTAAGAAAATTTTACATCGACAAAACAATTAATCAAAGTTTTCTATACAGCAACCATCAGCAGTCTAAGTAACTTTGCCATCACCTGCTGGTATGGTAATACTTCACTGGCACAAAGACTAAGACTAAATAGACTAATTAAAAAAGCATCGTATATCACTCGAACACAGCTACCATCTCTTGAAGAGCTTTTTCATGAAAGATGCCTTTCCAAAACACTATCGATTCTTAAGGACAACCTGCACCCATTAAACCACTGATCTGAACGTAGTGATCGTCTCCTTTCCATTAGGACTAAAACAGAAAGATTTTAAAACTCCTTTATCCCACTTTCGGTCAGAGTGTTACAAGATCAGCTGTCGTCACCGAGAAGTACATAGAAGTCAAATTCATAAAGAGCTTGTGAATTTTTATGTGTTTCGTGTGTGAATGTTGTTCAAATTTTTCATCTATATTGTTATTGTACAGTAGTTACGCTGAGGTTGCCAATTGTAATCAAACTGAGTTTCCATTTGATTGGATCAATAAAAAGTATCTTATCTATCTCTTATCTTATTAATAAGTAACTAACACTTTTGAACACAATAATGCAAATGGTTTTAGATTATTTTAGCGGCCCCCGAAAGGGGGAAAGACGCTATTAGTTTTGTATGAAATGTCAGTCCGTCTGTCCGTGCCGTTTAGATCTCGTAAACTAAGGTAGTGAAAATCCGACATCATAATATTTTAGTCCATTCAAAGCTCTGATGCAACGGCTACTTTTTTCTTTTATAAAAACGAAAAATCTAGTTTTTTAAATCACTTATGCAGGCATTTTTTTCATAAAAATACACCACTTTTACAACTATTCACTATTAATAGTAACAAACACTGGAGGGGAGAGGACAATTTACCACATTTTGAACACATTTTTGCAAACGATTTTTAATTTTTTGTAAAAGAATTTTTTTTTACATTTGTATTGCTAAGTAAAGTAAGTTCTGTCATACCAACTACTACAATTACACGAAAAAAAATGTTTATTATTTTTTAAAGAGAAAAAATCTATTTAGTATGCATATAAGTTAGACAAAATTTAAAACAACAATTAATAAGGAATTTTTCATATTATCGCGTAAACGGCAATGCTGCGACGCAATCACAGAACACTGAACTAAAGGAATTTTTTTGATTAATTAGAGATTGACATTTACAAAACAATTAGATAGTCATTATAAGACATAAGTTAGGCCAGGTTCACATTTAACTTCACATTCACCTATCCTTTGGTCTACTGGACCGCTGGGGCACCACACAAGATCTGTCAACCTTCTTTCTCCATACTTCTCTGTCATTTGTCTTTGATCGAATTTAATTCTGATGTTCTTTCTGAAAATACTGATACCTGCCTTTTTACCTGCCTGGGTGGACCACTTCGGGGGCCCATTTTTGAGTTTGTGTTTCCACACAAACTGTTTTTGTAATATATATATATATATATATATATATATATATATTTACCTTTGCTGTTTTTTTTTTTTTTTGTTAACTAATTTGACTAGCTGGGGCTTGGGAGAAGTGAATATATTGAGTCATTGTATCATTAGTTAGGGTTTATGGGTCATGATTTTAAATCTTATTCTATTTTTCTGCCCTTCAATGGGTGGTTGAAACAAAAGGACTTTTTTAAAATAACTTTTACCTCCAATGTGGTGATAGCATTATTAGATATCTAATTATATATTAGATATGTAGTGAAATATATAATAGCTGTCCTGTTTGGCTAGGATATAGATTTTCTTCAACTCTGAAGGGACATCAGAAACATAAGACTAAGACTAAGACTAAGACTGCTTTATTGATCCTTACGGAAATTTGTTGTGATTACAAGGACTCGTTTCTCATATAAAGACAACACAACAGAAAAATACACATAAATACAACAGACAACATAAAGAGTTCATTCAGCGACTACACACAGGTATCTTGGTGCATTTCATGTTCCCTGATCAATGAGTGGCGGTGATAGAGTCTGACCGAGTGAGGTACGAACGAGTTTTTGTACCGCTCCGTTCTTGTTTTGATTGACAGCAGTCGCCCACTTCGCGACGACCTGGCGTAGTTCTGATGGAGCGGGTGGCCGTTGTCTTCCAAGATTTTTTCGATTTTTCTTAGGCACGTTTGTTCAAAAAGTTCCTTTAAATGTGGTAATGTTGTGAGTGTAATTTTTGATGCTTTTTTAATGATGTTTTCTAGACGTTGCAACAGTTTAGATGAGGCGTTGCCTTGCCAACAACTTATTCCGTATGTTAGCAGATTTTGTACTGTCGCGCCGTAAAATGTCTCAAGGATCTTCTTGTTTAATTTAAAACTGTTGAGTTTGTATAGAAAAAAGAGTCGCTGGGCTGTTTTCTTTGTCAGAGTTCCAAGGTGGTCTTCCCATGAAAGCTTGTTGATGATAATGCCTAGATATTTATATGCCTTTACTTGTTCTATAGATGTAGTGTTTATTTGCAGTTCACGTATAGTTTGTTTTTTCTTTCTAAAATCTATTATAAGTTCTTTAGTTTTTGTTACATTCAGTTCTAGAAAGTTGTCGGTGCACCAGTTTGTAAACTCTTCTATCGAGCTTCGATACTGAGTTTCGTCTCCTGAAATAAGACCGACTATGGCAGTATCATCAGCGAATTTAATGAGTTTAACTGAGTCATAGATGCTTCTTATGTCATTAGTGTAAAGAGTGTATAGCACAGGAGAAAGTACACAACCTTGTGGAGCACCCGTACATAGTACTCGAGTTGACGATTTGGTGTTGTTGACTTTAACATACTGGGGCCGTTGGGTTAAAAAGTTTAGAACCCATGCTTGCAAGTAAGGGCTTACATTTAAGTTACTCAGTTTGTTTATCATTAGATGTGGCTGTATGGTATTGAAAGCCGAGGAGAAATCTACGAAGAGGACTCGTGCATATGTTTTGGGTATATCGAGATGCTTATAAAGCTGGTCCAAAAGCAATAGAATGGCATCCTCAGTTCCTCTAGCTGCTTTGTATGCAAATTGGTGAGGGTCTAGGCTGTTATTAACTTTTGCTACAAGTTGTTTAAGAATATATTTTTCAAAACATTTCATAACAATAGGTGTTAGTGCTACTGGGCGGAAATCATTTAAGCAATCTATTTTTGGTTTCTTAGGCACTGGTATGATTTCTGAAGTTTTCCAGATGTTTGGAATTACGCACGTTTGCAATGACTGGTTAAAGATATGACAGAAGATAGAAACATGTCAAACAAACATTCTACAAGTACTAATTCTTATTTGAGGCAACATTATTAGTCAGAGATATCAGTACATTATAACGACTATGTCTTTGAACACAAAATTGACTTTATTAAACTAAAATCATAAAGTTAAGGTGACATTAACTGATTAAGAGAATGAACACGCTCCATTTAGAATAAGACCTTGAATGACACTCTAGTGAAATAATTTAAAGCAGAATTATTTAAAGAAAAATTCTAATACAACTTTGGGAATAAACCAGAGAAGAAAAAAAAAAGACAAAACAGCTGATGGCATATTACACATTTTTAATTGCCCTATTAGACAACGATTTGCTTTAAAAAAAAAAGGTTAATACTTATGTAAATAAATTTATCAAAAAATCAATCAATAAATAAATTTCTTGAAATATGATTTAAATTAAAATAATAATTCAATGAGTTGAAAGAAATTGTATTTCTTTGAAGGGGAAAACTGAGCCATTTGTTTCTGAGTTGGACATCCTCTTCAAAGCACACACAAGCATAGTTTGAGCTAGAGAACTGCTTCTCCTTTGATTTCATCGCAGGCCTTATCACTGACTTCAATAACTTCTCTCCGAGTGTATTTAGTGTTGTCCGGGGCACAGAACTTGTCTTTGCTCACTGTATTGAGGCACAGTATGGACGGAGACTTGGGAGAGTCTGCTTCCTTCTTCTTAGTGTAGCACAGTGGGTTTGTTGTACAAGGGGAAAGGCTCTTGTCGGAGGGGTTCTCACTTTTATCCACAGTGGACATGTCCATGTCAATGTCCTCAGCACTGACTTCACATTGTCTGATTTTGGGCTCAGATTCTCTGGCTGTAACCCCATTATTTTCGTCACAGTTGTTTTGACTTATATTGAGGTTCACTGCATTGTCTGCATTTTCAGTTATTGCAGTGGGACCACTGCTAATGGCATTATTATCATCATTGTTCTGGCTCGTGCTCAGGGAAGCTAATTTGTTCGCTGTCAAGTCTGCATTTTCAGATACCTCAGAGGGATCAGTGCTATTTTTAATCTCTTCATCATTGTTCTGGTGCATGTTTAAAGTTGTTAAAAAGTTCACCGCTGGGCCTGTGTTCTCCAATAATGTGGTTGGGCCAGCATTGGCATTCTGCTGATTGCTCTGGCACATAGTCAACAATGATATATCATTGACTGCTGTTTGTGCATTTCCACCGGCTGTGTGAACAATGTTCAGCTGTGACCTTTTTTTGATAGGGTAGCCTCCATCATTTTCGGAATCTTGCTTCTGCTCCTTAGTTAGACACGCTTCGGCTGTCTTTGGGTCCTGACTTACAACTTGAGCATTCTCCAAAAGAGCAATGCTGTATTTGTCTTTTGATGGCTTTTCTGGTGAGCTAAGTCTGATTAGTCTCTTGGCCTTGTTTGCCACCTTGGAATCAACTTTTCGCTTGGAGTCTCTGCAAGGCAAAATTGTAGGCTTACAGACCTCTTTGTCATTATTTGATTCAGAAGATTGTTTTATGGAAGGCTCAACATTTTCATCCACCACTTCTTTACATGGCTGAGTCTCATATTTGACCTCATTCGCTGCATCTCCACTATTTAGTATATTGCAGCTTGGTGTAGGCTGAGAGCATGGGTTTTGATTATCATTCTGCAGAGAAGTTACCTCAATTTCATTATTCACATCCTTGCAAGGTGAGGATTTCAAACAGGGCATTTTATTTGATGCTGTTTCTTCAGATTTTCGCTCATCACAACAGGGTGAAGATTTTAAGCATGGTCTTTGGGAGTCCTTTTCAGGAACTGTTTCTTCACATTTCTGTACATCTCGGCAGGGTCTTTGGGAGTTCTCTTCAGGAGCTGTTTCTTCACACTTGCCTACATCTCGGCAAGGTCTTTGGGAATCCTCTTTTATTTCCTCTGCTTCACAGTTGACCACATCTCTGCATGGTAATCTAGAGCATGGAGTTGAATCAGCTTTCTGTGATGAATTATCTTCACATTCCTTTTTAAACTTTTCTGCTGGTGATCTACGGCAAGGGAACTGAGACTCACTCCTCTCCTTCATTGTAGGTGTTGCTTTATTCAAAGCCTGAGAATCTTTGCGATGCGGGGTAATACAGTAAGGAAATTTAGCATCCCTGTGCTCTGCAGCGCTTTCAGTTGGTTTGTACATCACTTTGCAAATGTTTGTGCTGTGATGGTTCTTCTCGGGTGTCGCATCGCCACCTTCTCTTTCCTGGGCAACACTGTTACCTGTTGCCATCAACAAATGCTTACTCGGATTGTTCATCTCTTCCTGGTGAATTTTCAGCATGATAGAATCTTTATCCGCATCCATGGCAGTGGCACACTTCTGCCTGCTATTTCTCCTAATCAGATATAACATTAGGAGTGATGCCAAGGAAATGGGCACAAGGTTCCGCCACTCAGATTTTTTAAGATTCCGCACAGATTCACCTAGTTAAAAAAAGAAAATCAGAAGCGATTTGGTGAAGTCAAAAAAAAAAAAAAAATCTTACACATGAAACGAAATAAAACCATGAATTTTTGTTTTCCTTTTAAATTTCAAAATAGACAAAACTATAAAATATTGAATTGTGTCCCTTTAACCTTTTTTTTTATTTGAAAAAACTTGGATCATTTAGATTTATCTGGCAAACAGAGGAAAGGACAAATATAACCATCTAAAGATACAAATTAATTATTCAATAAAAACAAAAATTAACAATAAAGATTTTCTTAAAAGTTACATCTATCATCCATATCATTTTTAATTTTCATTAGTATTGAATTGAAATATTGAATTCGCTATCCTCGTTCCAATTTAGGAGATAAAAAAAATTATAATCACTGATTGTGCAAAATGAATTGCCATGTGTGATTTAAAAACTTTCTTCTTGGTAGGCTGTAAATATATTTCTGTACATATATTTTTCATTGTGAAATGTTTTGTTCTTTACTTAGTAGACTTATTATGAAAACAAACATGGTACATGCTAGGCATGTTAGTAGACTTTGTTTCATTTTTTATTATAAATCTTTTTATAATTTTTAAATGAAAGAATGATTTTATGCTGCTTGCGCTGACTAATTAAAGCTAAATACAAAATGTTTTGTATAGACCAGCAAGACCAACTGCCTTTTTTTTTTTATCCAAAACAATAAGTCCAAAGTGAAACCCCAGTCTCCAACAATATTTAAACAAAGACCCTTTGTTCAGCAAAACAAAAAAACAAAAAGTTAAATTGTTCTAGGTCACTAAAAGTTAAATCAATTTAAAAAGATTTGTGTCAACAAATTTAAATCTTTAATTTTTTAAAGATAAAATAAATGAACTATTGTATAAATTTTAAGCACTTTCTATCACATAGTAACAGTGTTAAGAATGTACAAACAAGTACAAATGCAATTATTTTAATAACAGACTATTTAAAATCTATCAATTAGTTATTTACAAACATGATTAATGAATCAAGACTCTAAATAGCAAAAATAAAATCCCAGCTGATGTATAAAACAGTCATTCCTTATAAATCATTAGAGGAAGTTAATGTAATTGAGATCAATCATTAAAGAAGGCCTCAACACTGTCCTGAGATGTCACAACCTGTGGGCAGTTTAGACCTATTTGCTAATTCCCATGTCACAAGTCATGACCTTTAACCCAGCAAAGAGCAATTACCTATGAAGGGGGCTCAAGGTTCGACACCCGACTCAAGCAGAGTTGTGTTAACTGAGCGCCTAAAAGCAGCACTGAAAACCTTCTCCTAGATACCCCCTCCCCCACTGGTCCACAAATGAGATTGGACCATAGCACTCTGAGCATGATCTTAGCATGAAAGTAGTGTTATATAAAAGCTATAATGTATTTATTTATTTACTTTATTCAAATAAACGTGTGATATCCGCAATATTTAATCTAAATCATAGTATTTCATTTTTTTTTTGTTTAGGCCAAAATAAAAATTTAAAAAAAAAAAAAAGAATAGTAAAAAATACTAGCACACGCATAAGTGTACCAGTTTCTTTTCTATTTCACTTGCAGCTGACATCTTTAAAAAAAAAAGGTATAAGAATTCATGAATATTGCCTTTTAATTAATTACCAGTTCATTGATTGGGATAAAAATGTATAAGGTGTCCAGACATTAGATTCATTTGTGGAAAAACTGATTGGGATAGACTTTTATTTGTTGTCCCTCTGCATGTTCAATATACAATATTGTTTTTATTTACATTATTTACTCACAGATTCAAGTGATAGGACTAAAACCAAAGAATGTACAAATTGCACTGTAGTATGTGAAAATTGTTATATTTATGACATGCTATAATAGCCACATTTTTACTGTTTCAATACTCTTAACACTTGCTCAGTACTTAACTGACTATTAATAAACAAACAAAAAACAAAGGAAAACACAACATGTGAATCTAAATTAATAATCAATGCAAACTCTAAACAATTATCTAAGATTAAACCAACAACCAAAAGAAAAATTGGAAATAAAAATTACAATGCTGTTTTACTTCAAAAAAGGAGAGTGTATGTATGTAAATATACAGCACAAATATTACTAAAAACAGGTAGAAATAAATAAGCTTAAAATAATTAACACCATATTATTTTTTAAATTTACAAATTAATATTCCATCCTACGTTTCTAAGTTAACTCTTTAAAAAAAGTTAAATTAATTATTTAAATGAAATATTTAACAAAATTGGAAATAACTAGATTTCTTCACAGTTTAGCAAAGATTTAAAAACAAAGCAACATTATAACTAAATCTTTATCAATTTACTCCTGAGCCCCTGAACTGTCTTCTTCGTGCTTAACCTTTTTCACAGTTTTTGAATGCATTGTCCAAGAAAATATAAGGGTTGTAGTCAGGGCTGACGCCACTAAAGTACTTAGCAGAAACCTGAGGTTTATAAACCACTTGGGATACTTTGGGTTCAGAACATCCCTGAATCCTGCGTAAGAAACACCACAGATCATTATAAGAAAACTAATGGAGTTCGGGTACAGTAACACTGCAGGCCATGCTATTAAGGGCAAGGCTATGCTGTAGCTAAGAGATGACAAGGTCACTTTGTTTGCACTGCCCATTTCATGACCCCATGACACACCTCCAAGAAAGGATAAAATGCAAGCACCATAAGCCAACTGGCAATGTGCTAGGCAGGAGCAGTAGCTGCCGGACAAGTACATGTAAGCAGGTACTGAAAGAAATGGTATCAAACCGGAAACACCGTAAATCATGAAAGGATAAGGCGTCGAAAACAAACTTTTCAAACTCAGAAACTTCAACACTGAAACATTGGAAGTAGTTGCTGGAACGTTACCTATACTCCTCATCTGATGCTCTAAAGAGTCCAAGTTAGCAGTGGAAAGGCCTAATTTTTTGGCAAGATGCCTCATAGGCCCACTGCTAAACTGTCCGGCATGAAGTTTTTCTAGTTTCTGGCTGGTTAACAAAGTCTGACCACCACACAACGGCTTGTATAGTAAAGATCCCAAACATCGTTTATGTAATGTTGTTACTTGCGTTCCGCTGAAAAACAAGTATTTGTTGCTGTGAGTCCAGAAGCACTGAAGTCCTGGGTGTTTGGAAGCTGTTAGCGTGATATATTTTGCAGCCATTACTCTGGGAAAAAAAAAACAGAAACAAAAATGATTTGAAAACTTTAGATAATTTATTTCTATTCTTCTGCACGCTCTGAGTTTTACATGTGAGTGTTTGTTTGTTTTTTCCGAGTGAAATTAAGAGGACAAAAACAAAACAAAACATGAAAGACTTTAACAAAATGTATTCTGTCAAAATAAATTCTTAGAAGAGTTCCAAAGGTGATTTTTTCCTACCAGATCTGGGAACAAAAATCTCTTTCCCTGTTGGTGCTTACTGATAACTGATATAATAAAACATTGAAGACAGGAACGCTGGCAACCTACAGGTTATTTATATGAAGCAAAAGTGAACGCTAAAGCCCATAGCCCAAGATACCAAAAAAACGAAAGTGGAGCTGCATAAGACAAACCCTGCGAAAACCAGCTACCAATGTTGCAAGGCAGGCACTTGATTGGAATCCGCAAGGAAGAGGAAAGTGGGCAGGCCCAAGCAAACCTGGAAGAGGTCAGTCATCAGTGAAGCTGAGGACACAGGAAAGAGATGGGAGAAGATGAAGAAAGCTGCTCAGAAGCAAGTTGGATGGAAAGGTGTGGTTGCGGCCCTATGCTCCCCTGGGAGTGCACAGGATTAAGTCAAGTCAAAAGTGAAATCATCAGAAATAGAGCTTGATAAACAAAAATGCAAACTATCAAAAATGTGATGAATATTACACAGATACAAACTAACTAGAATTCAAAGTCTGGTTTCTAAAAAACAATTTAACTTTCATGCTTAAGCTTGTAGGTCAAGTCTAGTCACAAGAATGTGACATCACATGATCAGATTATGAGTGCAAATCCAAGTGCATGACTTAAGTTAGGTGACAAAAGGCGGGGGAAGGCTGAAGATAGCGTTAGCATTGACGGAAGGTTATAGCGTTTTAGGGAATGAGAATAGAGGGAAGGTAGTTGAAGTTTGGCTAGTCAGTTTTAGACAGTTGCAGCTAGAGTTAGGACTCAGAGAGTGAGAGCTAGAAGTCCCTAGTTTAAATTAAATAAGCATTTCGTCTATTTCATATTTTTCTAATATTATAATATCCTGTATCTGAATTGTATTTTATCTATATTTATTGTTTCAAGTTTGAGTTTAAAGGAAATAAACTAAAAAAAAAATTATATCTACACATGTCATTTATGGCATCTTAGAAGTGTTTCTTTTGTATGCATATATATCAACAGCACCTGCGAATCTGCATGTCAGATAAAGTATGAAGAAGATGCGACACAAGTCTATCTCTTCAACTGACGTCGTGACATAAACCATTTAGTTGAAATACTTTTAGCCACTGTGGTGTAAATGCAATATTTGAACAGAGTAATTATTATGATTATTAAAAACTAAACATTATGGAAGATTATTTAAATTGTTTATTCCAATGCGTCCCATATTTTGTGTTCTTCAAGGCTTACATTCAAAGCAAAAGTATAAACTTGTAAATTGGTTGTTGTCCCTAGCCACCAACTGTAATGGACCAGAGTATTTCTGTTCATGTCTTGATTGACTACATTACACTAGTAGTTGGCAGGTTGCTGCTCAAAGTCTAATGTGATCGTTTGATAAATCGATGTTTTTATGTTTTGGATGGAACTCCTGGCCCATCAGTTACTTGTCCTGAAGACAATTTGTGAAATTATTTTGTCTGAAACTATTAGCTTTGACAGCTTTTTGATGAAGCTACTAAAATGATAAGAGGGCACTTGTGAGGGCACTTTCTATGAAGAAAAAGGTCGGGACTTCTGCATCCATGAATGTTTCAGTCTTTGGTCCAGTCAACTTCTATTCTGATTCACATTATTATGTTTCTGCTTCTGCCTAATTCAGGATTTGTCAATGTCTATGCTTTTCAAACACTTCCTATTATACCAGCACTTCATTTGAATTCTAAGGTGTAGGACAATGTTACAATTTCCACTTCAACTTTCATCCATGATGCCAATAAGGCCACAAACTGGGTATCACTGATTGGCATAACAAAGAAATTGGGCAAAGGAAGGAAATAGCACTACATGAAATTGAATAGCTGCAGCTCAATCTCCCATCTTAATTTTCTTTCAACCACATCCATGTCCTAAAGGGTTGAGCTTACATTTGAGGGAATATGGTGCATTAAAGAAACGATTATAACACATTTCAGAACCACACTGCTAGCACCCATGTTCCCTCTTCCCCTATCACTTATTTAGTGACTTAGTCACATTCCTTGTTCACTTATTTAGTGACTTAGTCACCTTCCTTGTGTATTTACTTGGTGACTTAGTCAACTTCCCTTTGCAAATTACTTCGTCCCATTCCTTGTGCACTTACTTAGTGACTTAGTCACCTTCCTTGTGCATTTACTTGGTGACTTAGTCACCTTCCCTTTGCACTTACTTAGTCACATTCCTTGTGCACTTACTTAGTGACTTAGTCACCTTCCTTGTGCACTTACTTAGTGATTTAGTCACCTTCCTTGTGCATTCGCTGTTAGAATCAACATTAAATTCAGTCTGTAAACATTGTCAATGCTATAACCAACAATCCAAACTTTCTCTCATGCTATAACATTGCACTTACCTGTTTATTTGTTCTGAGAAATGACTCTGAGAATTCAAATTTTTTACTGCAACATTAGATTTTATTTCAGCCCACCTGTGAAGAAAATTAATTGTCTTAAGAATTAACTTTTAAAATGTCTGAAAAGAATAAAATACAATAATGTATGATAATTAATATATGATCATTTAATATTTTAATAAATGAGTTTCCATAGCCCATGGCTAGTCAGCACTAGGGTCTGTCTGATTTATATGATAAATTACTCTCTTCTAGGCTAAACTAATCAGGGCCTACAACTAGATCTAGCCAGTTCGGCAAAGACCTGTGCTGTAAATATCACACTCGTAAGTCACGGCGAATGTAATCAAGCAAGTGGTCAAGCAACGTTCCATGCATTTCTAGCAGGCCAGTAGAGACCCTATAAAAGAGCGAGTGTGTCAGAATCACTTCACGCTACTTCACAATATGACCAGTACGAGGGAGAACCAGCACGGTGTGTGAAGTCAGGTGGAACAAGACTAGGTTTTTGTAAAGACAGTGTTAATGTTGTTGCCAATTGTAATGTATTTGAAATTAAACTGACTGATACTTTGGAGCCCTGAGTTGTGAGGTTCTTTAAGTCTGTTGTGTCGTGTGGTGCAGTTTGAAGAAAGCCTGGATAGTAGGAGAGACGTAAAAATACTTTATGAATGGACAGTAGATCTATATCTAGATCTCATATAGATCTAAATCTAGTCTTCTAGAAGTTAGTAGATGCTAGATCTACTTATCTACAGGTCTCAGTAGATTATTAGATTAAATCTATCTATCTAGAATCTATAGAAAGTAGACACACAGAATGGTGATAGAATCATGAAAGATGACATGATCATGATTGTTACTGCACATGTAGACTGTAGTACTGTAACTGTACAGTCACAGTGAGTACAGTGTACAGAAGGCAGGATAGGGTAAACTGGTAGTGTATCGGTATATATACTATATACTCTACTGACTACTCTAGTGGGTAGACTATACCCCAGTGAGTGTAAATAGAATTGATTGATTGATTTGAGATTAAATTTTTTACGAGATCGATGAACGGAACAATCATTGTCAATAGACTTTGACTTTACTTTTTACTTTTACAGCAACATTTATTATTCAATTAACCTCACTGGACCTCAGTTATTCTTCACTAGCTAGATCTTGCATGTGATTAATTAGATCCATCAGATCAATCATTAGTTCATTACTCTAGGTTCAAATTTGGAACTCTGGACAAATGATGACAAAATTGAAAATATGATTTTAATATTATATTATTATATGTCTGTCTTCAGACTGTCTTGAGTCTTGACTCTTGGCGTCTTGGTTAACAGCTAATGGCTAAATCAAATATTGATTTAAAAAATTAGATCTAGACTCTTATATTTATATTAAGTTATATCTAGATCTAGACTAGAGTCTACAATACTCTACAATAGTCTACATCTAATCTAGTCTAGACCTAGACTCTATGACTCGATCACCTGTTGCTCGATTATGTTGCCAATGCCCTTGAATCTTTGTCAACTGTTGGGGTACACACAATAATGTTTATATTACATAATTTCGGAGTGGCTTCCCTTGTATGCTAAGTTTAGGAAATTTCGCATTGCCTGATCTAAGAATAACAAAAAAAAATATATAGACTCTATAAATATCGAGGCCTAGGCCTAGGGTCAATAGTAACATAGGGCCTATCAAACCAATGAAAACGAAACATAATTCCAATTTAATAACATCGACCAATCGCAGTTTGTGTGAAAGGTTACACGTCTAATTTGCATAGCCTCGTCGCCCAACAAGCATGCGGGATTTTGTGCCACTGCTTCTTCGGCATTTGACGTCATGTCGGTGGAGAGACTTCCCAGATGCCTGTGCGTCGACGGAAAAACTTTCAATACATGGACGACGACCGCCATTCCTGTAGCAAAACGTCGTTTCTCGAGCGGGCAAAAAAAGGCGAATTCGGGTGATTTTGGCTAGTCTGATGCCCCTAACTCCTTCTCAAATTAAAGATAAGCTTATAAATGCACTCGACAACGATAAAAATGTAAGTTTTAGGCAAAATATAAATGAAAAATAAATAAAAATGTAAAAATCATCTTGGTCCTATTTTTTTTGTTAAAAGTTAAGCTAACTCAGTAACTGGGTTAGTGTTAATGTATGATGTATGGCACTAGATCTACTCTAGACTAGTTTTAAACAACTTTACGCAGGCTATACATTATAATTTAGTTTACTGTTAAACAAGCATACAACTAATGCAAGTATTTAGAATCATCTAGATCTTAAAAACATCTTTTGATCAAGTATATTTAATTCATAACCCAAAACCACACTTCTGACTTCATTAAGTTCATATTCTAGATTAGATCTCTATTTATATTATATTCAGTGTCACGGAGTATCATCATGATCATAGTGAATCAAGAGTTCTCTAAGTGTTTGTCTCACTTCACTCATCTCAAATTCTTAGTCAGGCCCTCATTTTTGGATGGCAAGCCCATCCTTATTTAATGTTGCTTTTATATTATCTAGACTAGATATAAATCTAGCTACTCTTGATTTTAAGAATAAGATATCAAATCAAGTATATAGAATCTAGATCTGTCAATCTATGACTGTATGACTATGTAGACTAACTACTAGATTAGATCTAAGTCTAGCATCTTAATCTTGCACACTAGGGCGACTAGGCCCTACTCATTGTCAGTGAACAGTCAGTGCTAGTCTAGAATCTATTCTAGATCTAAATCTAGCAGAGTAGACACAAGACAATCACTAAGTTTTAAGAGTCGAGTGACTAGAGTTTAGGAGTCTTGTAATCCTAATGTCCTTGTCTAGATCTAAAATCTATTCCTTAAAAACTAGATCTAGTGACTAATAAAATCTAGCCAATGTAGCAAATTATAGATCAAGATCTACTCTTACGTTTAATGTAGTAGACTAAATTCTTCATATGGACAATATGGAGATCTAGATTCTAGATTCACATTTATTTTAAGACCAAGACTGTAAAAAAATGTTTGTTTGTTTGACTGCCATATTGATCCTTATTATAAGTAGTTATTATGCCAGGCTTATTTATTGGAAATGTGTTAGTGTTGGGATTACAATACAAGGACTTTTTCAATTAATAAATAATTTTAAAATAACATTCCACGACGAAGGGAACCTAGACAACGTAAAAGATATATTTATAATATATTTAATATTAATACAGTATAATAAAGTACTGGTTTAGATTGTAGGAATGAAGTCTAGGCTATAATATAATTGATCGGGACTTGTAAAAATGTGTGCAAGCTTTGCAATGGAACATTGTACCCACAATAAATGACTTACACATTGGCAACAAAAATAAAACAACAAAAAGTAACTTAATGACAATATTCATTGTTGTTGATGTGCTAATAAAGTTACCTAAATTGACCCAATATTATGTAGTAGAAGTATATCTGCTTTCTAAAACTATCATATTTTGTTTTTAATAAAGTTATTGTTGTCTCTTTTAATGCTGGTAGTATAAATGTTTTCACTCAAAAATACAATACCTTTAGTCTGTAAGGAACTATGTCTTAATTAGTATAATGTATGTGAAAATGCATAATAATGCATTTTTTGTGTGTTTTGTGCATCTTATCAAATGTGTCCATATACTAAAACAACTCCCCTTTTATGTATCAGGCAAAGAAGGATGGATCTAATTTATAGAAGCACAAGATTTAATAAAAAAAAAGGCACACATAGAATTATGAGAAAAGGGGTTGTTATCATTTTTGTTTTGAAACAGGTATAGATATCCATTGTACTAGTCACTAGTGATTAAATGATTTTTTAAAAAATGCATGGAAAAGCTATATAATAATGTCTAGTATAGAGCCATCCATGTTTAGCATGGTGAGGCTAAGGAAGTCTTTATGTGGCCGATCTCTAGAGAGTGCTTGCCATCATCCCATGTGTCAAACAATGTAGGAGGATCTATGTCTAAGTAAGCTTGTATCACATTGTAAACCATTTAGTGTGATTTCACTAGCGCAGCTGTCTTGTTCGCTATTGAAAAGGTAATGAGGAAAGCTTTGTATTTCTTTGGTTTGCAATATAATCACTTCAGAGTTCAGAGAGAGTAATATGACAATTCTGTGAATAAATGAAGGCTTTTCTCTAGTTTAGAAACAATAACCTATTGTGTTTTTTTTTAGTTTTTATTTTGTTTTTTTTTAACCATATGAATACTTGTGGTTACTGCAGTTTTAAGCATTTATGTAAAAAATTATGTATTTTTTAAAATAATTATGGTATGGTCTTCTTCGTTCTCATTCTCAATTTACTTGTCGGAAAGTTCAGGTCAGTAATCCTATATCTGAGATGAACTGCACAGTGGTTTCCAGGTCAGGCAGTTCTCCAAATAGTTTTTGCTTTACAGGAGGGTTTTCAAGTTTTGCGTCCAGAGTCTTAATATATCTTAATTGATATAGTGTGCAGCTTTGAAGGACATGGTCAGCATTCTCTGGTGATGCTCCACAAGAGCTGGTTTCGCTCGTCCTGACTTCAAGCTTCCGGAACATAAGTTGTCTCATTCTGTTGTGTCTGGTTCTGAATTGAAATATTATAAATGTGTTGGTCATGTCGAGATAGCTTATAATAGGCGTCCTTTTTCTTGTAATTGGGATGTGAGCTGGTCTAATTCTCATTTATTCTACATTCTATTATTTTCATTTCTTCTGGGTAGAGGGGAATTTTCATTTGTTTGTTAATTCTTCCATCTTTGGCCAGTATATTTGCTTTTTCATTCAATGTGTGCTGGAATCCATTGAAGAAGTTTCCTTGCTGTTAAGGTTTACAAGAGCTGTCCTGAGTTGCTTTATATAGGAAGTATCCAAGTTTTTCAGGCTTTGAAGGACTATTTTGGCATTGGTCAGTAAGACAATTTGGCTGTTTGGTGTACATGGGGAGTTTATTAGTGTGGTAGCTGCTAGTTCCAGTGCTTGCCTTTCTGCTTCTATGTCCAAGAGATCGCCAGTTGCAGATGACTTTTCCAGTCTTTCTCCATTGGGCCATTCAATTAGTATGTCAGCTTCTCCATTTGTGTTGGATTTTTGTGAGGATCCATCTTTGTAGACTCTGACCCATTGGTTGTTAGGGTAATGGGTTTTTAGAAAAGAGTTCACTAATTCCTTGAGCTCTGTTTGGTTGTGATATATATTTTTTTTTACACTTTCGATGCTGTCTCTGATATGAGGGAGGGGCATCTGGTCCCAGGGATGAAAAGCAAAATGCTGCGCCTTTAACTCAATAGTTACATTTTATAAGTGGCATTTCTTTTTAATGTTCTGTGATTCCTGATCAAAATGAGTTCTTTTTAGTCGTTTTGGGTGTCTGTGTAAGGATTCTATTTTGGTGAATTGGAAAAGTTTTTTTTTTTTCTCTTCTTTCATCCAAAGAGACCAGGGCAGCAATTTCCTCCATGGCTCTAATGGGTGTTGTTTTTATAGCCCCTGTCATAATCCTAAGGCCTATATTTTGTACCTTGTCTATTTTCTGTAAGTTGGTTTTGGCTGCTGAGCCCCAAGCAAATAAACTAAGGCCTCTCTCTAGTTTAGAAACAACAACCTTTTTTTTTATATTTTATTTTCGCTTGTGGTTGCTGTAGTTTTAAGCATGTATGTAAAGAATTATATATTTTTTATATAATTATGTTAAGTAATAGTAATTTTTTAAAATAAAGTGTCAGTCTCGTTTCCTTTTTTTTTTATTTGACTTTTTAAAAAAAAAATTTTTGTGGGGGAACAGGTTAGTTGTTATTTCCTTTCTTGTTAATGGACATCGACTATCTAACATTTTTAGATTACAGTTTAAACATTTCATTATTCATTGTTACAGATCATTGATGAGAAAGCAGTTGAAGAAGTTATTACACTTTTGGAGGCCAGTAACATCACGAAGGAAATTTTAGAGGTTTGGCCTGAACTTGTAATATTTTTTATGAAGAAAATAATTTCATTGTCTTTTCCTCCAGCTTATTTTTGCTTTTACCAGCTACCCGTTCGTAATTATGTCAAAGTATCGTTTGATAAAGCCTCCAAGCCATGTTACCTTTTCCAGTTATTGTTACATTCTAAAGGACACGTGTATTTATTTTTTTCACTTTGTATTCATCAAATCTCACACTTAGCTTATTACTTTGCCATTTCAATTATGGATTGCTTAAATCTCCATTATATCAAAATTTCATAAGCTATGCTATCCTGTATTGACTTAAAATTCATCATAAATAAAAAGGAATAATTTTATAAATTTTTTATTTTGTTTTCTTTTTCTCTATTATAGTAGTTTAATATGTAAACATACAGTATTTTATTATTTTTAATAAATTTTTTTTTTTAATAGCAAACACGCTTGGGACGAGACATCAATGATATTCGCAAAACAAGCAAAAATCCAGTGATAGCCAAACGAGCTAAAAATCTGGTGAAATCATGGAAAAAATTAATAACACCAGTTGCCAATGGTCAACATCCTGCTCAGAAAATAAGCCCTGGTCTTTCTCCGGCTGTCAGTATCAGCAATGCCACAGCCAAAAATCTGCCCTCTCCTGCTTTGATAAATGTACGTCAGCAGGCCTTAAAAGCTGCTGGGCCAGTGAGAAGCCCAATTGTACAGCCCAAAGCCAACCAGCAAGTATTGCCTACTTCAAAGTTAGCGCAGCCAGAGGCCAAACTAAAGCAAGGCACAGACAAAAAATCACCCATGCCTGCTGCAATAAGACAATCTCAAAGACATGGGAATAATTGTGTAAATGATGATTCTAACTTTAGTTGGCCTGGGACTCCTCCCTCTACCATCAGTGACAGCAGCCAAGACCGTCTTATTGGTGATCGTGAGAATCAAGATTCTTCATCGGCAGGAAATAGGGGTCAAAGGACAGTGCCAGACAAACGTAATTTCAATTTCGATAACAGTCATTTGGTTCATTCCGCTGAGTCCACAGCAAAGTCATTAAATAGGGCATCAGATCAAAGAGAAGTGTCAAAAACTAACATAGCCAATCGTAAAAGAGCACGACCCAGTGAGTTTGATGATTCTAATGATTCATCAGTTTATATACCATCGTCTAAACAGCCCCATCTTGTTTCTTCATCTCCAAGTCTTTCAACTTTTAACAGAAATGATGTGATAAATGGTACAGTTAAAAAAAAAAGTATAAAATCTCCAGGGGTCAATGCTCGTGATAATGTGGCCACTGATTTTAAAACTATGGTATCTTCCTCTTCTAGAAACAGCCTCAATGACCAATCAGATGCTTCCATGTCATTTAATCGCAGTCAACAAAAATTTGCAGCTTTACGGCAGGACAGTGTTGACTCCAGGGTCTCTGTTCAGTCATCTGATTCTAGGAGGATTAAGGAAAAACATAGCAAGGTCAAAACAACTGAACAACTTCTTGAAGATATGCAGAAAAGGTTGGCAACTACAGTGGATACTAATGTCATTGCTCAACTTAGGACTAACCAAATGAAAAAAGATACAGACACACAGAAAATTGTTCTTCCATCTGGTTCCAAACATAGAGGTCGTAAAAAGAAACAGGATCGGGGTCTCCCAGACACAGAATCTGCATCAGACGGTCGCAAATTGGCACAAACAAAAAATGAATACATTGAAAGATTTCTTCTAACTTCAGTTGCTCCTGTTCCTGGAGAGGATGCTTTTGAACATTCATTGCCTTCAAGGCAAGACTCTCTGGATGAGCATCATATAAATTTAGGTGGATGTAGTTCGTCGTTTTCTCAATCTGTTTATGACCCTGGCTTTTCTTACTCAGGACGCCAGGATAAGCCAGATTCAGGGCCTTCTGCCAGCCCACCTGAAGCCAGAGACATTTCTGAAGTTATGGGTTCATTACCTTCTACATCAGCATCACTAGAATCTTCTGTTCGCCTTTCAGAAGAACAAGTTCTAGCTCGTCTCCCTCCCATTGATTATGGTAATATAGATTGGACAATGCATGACTATCCTGCTCCTCAGGAGCTACCAGTGACTGCTGGACTTGTGGATAGGTTACACAAAGATAATATTCCTGGTCTAAATGGGACATATGACTTTGTAGGACAGTTCAAGAAATGGCATGAAACGCTTACTTTGGATACTGTAAATGGTGAACCACTCTACATTCTGCCCTATGTGATCCCTAATGACTGAGTGCTGAGCGTTATTTGGTTGTGATTGTTGCTGTATCTGATCTGGCTGCTGTTATTCCTCTTGCTGAACTCTAGTTAATGAGATGCTATTGGCACATTTGTGCACACCAGCGTGGCTTCAAGGCCATATGCTGTTTGTGTGTAGTTGATGTTGGCTGCTCGGACACATTCCTCAGGAGCATGCGTGTCAACTGAACCACCCCATTTTTTTTTCCTTTTTTTTTTTTTAATGGGGTTTAAATCTTCGGTTTGATTAACAGAATGTTTTGTGATTGATGCAACCTGGTTCATTTTGTTTTTCAAACATGAATACACATCTAGCTAGAGTTAATTAGATCTTTTAAGTAATTTGTGTTGATTTTTATGATTCCTAAACACATTTTCAACTATTTTTTAGCCACTGTGCTAAATTAGAGTAATTACTTGTACCCAAAGTTAATTAAAAAAAAAATTGTTATGAATTTAACAAAATGCTGTGTGCTGAAAGAATTATTAATTTCAAAAAAATTTTTGTCTTTTTATTTAAATTTCCTGCTGTAATACAAATACATTTTTTCTCATATTAGAAGTCACTTATTTTAGGACGCAAAGTAAGTGAAGAATTACTTAAAGGAATACAAAATCTACAAAAGATACAATGATAACTAGATCTCCCAGTGTCACTGTTAATTTTGTGCCTTTGAACAAGTCAAAAGAACAGCTAGAATAGTAATTAAACAAAAAATTTCTATGCAACCGATTGTGATAAGTGTATATCTTCTCATTATATATAATAACTTATTGGCTTTGAACAGCAAAAATTTAAATTGGATAAGGAAAAATTAATTACAATTTGTTGTAATGATCATATATATATATTATTTTACTAATAGTGATACAGTTAAATGGTTTTAATGTCTGTTACAAACTTCAGATTATTTCCTCAGTGGTGCATCTTTTTGTTTTAAAGATTCTCCTTTTGTAATGGAAGTAAGACATTATTTCTGTGTAAATTTGTCTTTTTCCTCCCCATTTTTTTCTATATGAATGTAATTTATTTAAGAAAAAATAAAACCTGACCTTCTGCATTACATATATAACAAGCAATAAATAAAGAAGAAATAATTACAGTTATCTTTAATGAGAATCTAAGAGGCCATTATTGTGTACAGTGTTGTTACAGAGATATGTAACTTGTTAAATAGTTAGGGACTTAGCATCCTCTGCTGGGTATAGTTTCAGATGATTTTGTTAGAGTTCCCCCCCCCCCCTCCACCCTGTTTCATTAGCAGTATTTGTTTTTCAGATTGCATGTAAATAGTTATCTCCCTAATGTGTTATGTTTGAGGATGTTGCTTTGTACTGCCTGAGAAGTATGACACCTTTCAGTATAATAATCATTGTAACCTTTCATGTCTGTGATGGAAACTTTCTCCAGTGGGTTAGTTGTATTTTTTCATGATGTGAATGGAATGTCTGTGAGGTGGAAGGGTTTTGGGTTAGGGTTTATTTTGTTCATGCATATTTTTTTATATATTGAGATCAGAAAACCTTTTGCCATACAAAGAAAGGGAGGGGACAGTGCTGTGTAACTCAAAGTGTTAATGTAAAAGCAAATTCCCTGACCTAAAGGACACAAAATAAATAAATCTATACATATCTTTTTGTCTTTGTTTTACATTTAGTCTATGTTGATCATACGTTTTATTGCCATTTAATGTTGTTAATGCATTTATTTAATGAGCCAAAGAACATAGTCAATTGGGAAGGGGTAGGAGTTTTGGTCAAGCTAATTTTTTGTTCAATTAAATCAGTACTGGTGCACTACTTATGGTTACCAGTACATTATTTTTAGCAATACTTTTTTTTTTTTTTATAGTACTTGGTATAGCATAGTTAAGTATGAAACTTAAAAGTGCCAGTTTAAATCAGTGACCAACTAAAGGTACTATATCAAGTCATAACCCTTTTATCTTAGGTAATGATTTGAGATGATCAATGTGATAAATTTTGTACTGGTGATTTACAATTCAAAGAAGAGGGTAATGTCATACAAAATATTTGAAACTGTAGGCGCTGTGGCTGAGTGGTAAAGTGCATGGCTTCTGAACCAGGGGTCTCAGTCTCAAATCCTGGTGAAGACTGGGATTTTTTAATTTTGGGATCTTTAAGCCCCTCTTGAGTTCACTCAGCTCTAATGGGGACCTGACAGTCTGGGAGAAGTAAATGTGGTTAGTTGTTGTGCTGGCCACATGACACCCTTGTTAGCCAGGGGCCACAGAAAGATGACCTTTACATCATCTGCCCCTTAGATCGCAAGGGCTGATAGGGGAACTATACTGTAATTGAAACTGAAATTGTAAAATAAGTGTCTTTGTTAACATTTAAAATAATTATCTGATCTTAACTTGACCAAAATATGTAGCATGGAAAATGCCAGTTACTATTGCTCTGTGGAGCTACTAACCAACGACCGAGCTTTAGCACACAACTTTCATACTAACTCAATACGCTATGGTACGCTTTATTTGTGTGGACCCTGTTGGTGGGACCAGGGTATCAGTGAGAAGGATTTCGTGCTGCCTTTCGGCAGCTCAGCTCAAGTCACAATGTCAACTCGAGCCAAGAGGTTTATGCGACACATCCCATTTCGAAAAAAAAAAAAAAGGGGGGGGGGGCAGTCTACAATAATGTTAAAATAGCCCTTTTAGCAAATATAAAAACTGAATAGTGTAGTCTGTCAGTTTGTTCAAAACTAAACACCATTAAACGTAGATTTCATACATGGATGCTAAGCTTTAAATAGCAACTTTTTTTTTTTTTATTTTTGGTGTATCCGGTGTACAGACTAGGGAAATAGATACGTGAAGTACAGAGACCTATTTGTCACTTGCCAGCACTACACCGATGTTTATCGTATTATGTTTTAAATACTTTCAACAAGCTGGAACAAACTTTTTGATGCAAAAAAAAAATTGAACTTTTATTAGCGATTTACACAGATTACATTTGAAAGTAGCCAAAAAACAAAATTAAAACAAGATACAACTCACTACGAATACTTATCCTTTCTGTCTCTCGATGAACCCCCCCACCTCTCTTCAACTATCACAGACGGCACACGTGACTTCTAACAACACAATCTCGTGGCTTCATCGGAAAAAAAAAACTTAGCCTAAAACACCCCTTTCCTCGTCGTTTCCATGGAAACACACACATACAGTCCATAACAATGCGCGAATCATAAAGCAGTTGTTTTCTTTTTTTAAATCTCGGCTTAATTAACTTGTTCTATAAGTTGTGACATGTCTGGGAAACCAAACATGGTAATTGAATAGAATGGCAGCATAGACCCTCGTGTACTGCGCATTGCCGCGCGGGGTAGAGAACATTTTAGCCTGTCCAGCCTTCACTCACATCAGAGGCAGCCCTAACGTCTGACAGGCATTCGCCTAAAATGTGAAGATGTCCGATTTGTTTCTCTGTTGTGTGCTGTAATAATGGCATATAATCTATATATCTAATGTTATACGGTACCTAATGTCTTCTGATTTAGACATTAAAAAAAAGTTTCCTTAACATAGAAAGGTCAAAAGAAGTAAGGCTGTGTTGATTTGTATTGTAGGTATTTGATAGTGACTCATACAGGGGCGTAACTAGGGATTTGGGGCCCCGGGTGGATTGACCTCTTTGGGGGCCCCTTGCATTTTGACATTCGACATATGACATGAGATAATGTACGCAAAAATATACAAGTCCAAAATAAATTGGTTCAGTATATCAGTAAACTTAACAAAAAATATTCATTAAGACTTTTAATGAATAATACCGTTGTTTATTAGTTAAATAATGCACAAGTGACAAATCTCAATTGATATCGCTTCACGTCGTGCATTATGTGCAGCAAAGAAATCTATAACATAATCTACATCGATACTTTCTAGTATTTGTGATTTCACTGACATTAAAGCCATGATAAGCCTTTATTACGTCATTGTGCTCTTGAGATAGTTTTTGATGAACTTGAGCTTTGAGAATGATCTCTCACATGACGTAATGGAAGTGGCCTGAGTTAGCGATATTCGGAGGAGGTTGCAAGGTTTGAGCACACGTAATTACCATATGAAGCCTGTTTCCTCAATATGTCTATTGGTGATTGTATTACTGGTTTGTTGATGAAAAGTGCTCGTGCATCAATGACATCATTGAAAAAGCGATTTGCCATTTATTTCATCATACAAACAGGAAAAATAGCACAGTTTGTCATAAGCGTGTCTTCATCTAACAGGTGTCTTGGTTCAAGAAGAAACCCAAAGGTATCCATTTTCTTTCCAGCCTTGGAATCTGCCCTTCATCTCCATATGAAATCTGTCCAGCACTTCTGTCGCAACACGTTTGAATTGCAGTTCTATTGACAGTCCTACATTAGAACTCAACTTCCCATCAAGTCTTTTTCTTCTGGTTATTTTGATTACAGGGAATCCATAGTATTCACTACCTTCTTTTGCCTTTTCGATGGATTGGGTTTTTGTCAGTTTCTCATCATTTTGCAGAAAGCATGAAAGGGTACTAATTTCTTCAGCAGCTTCCCGTATATGCAGTCCAGACTTTTGTAGTTTCTTCTGAACTATATTAATTGGGCGCAGGAGCTTTGACCAGAATTCAAGATAGGCAAAAAATTCTTAATTTTCCACTGCATGAAGAAGATTCTGTGCTAATATTATATGGTATTACGTCATTGTTAGTTGTTTATGTTTTGTGCGAAAGCAAAAGTATTCAAAGCATACAAAAGTGGGAAAGATCCATATCTCGTTATGCTCGAGTATTGAAATACTCCGATAAGCGGACTGCCGTATTCACCATCACAACTGCTGACGAGTAGAGGACTCAGGGAATTATTCCAACTGATCCCAAACTATTGAAACCATCGGTATCTGAAAATGCAGAGATATTACTCAACGAACGACAGATGAAAAGCAAAGTGAAATACGATGCAAAAGCAAGACTACCTAAAGATTATTCTGTCGGAGGAGAGTTCGTCTAGGTCAAACATGGCAGAAAGCAGTTGTCATAAAAAAAAAATTCAGCACCCAACTCTTACATCATAAAGACAAACGATGGAAAAACATACAGAAGAAATCAACGCTTTTTGAATAAGAGTTTCGATGAAGATATCTCTAGGTACTATGGTACCGATGAAGACAATGAACTGCAAACTGTTGGAACAAACGAAACAGACAGTTATAGACCAACGTCTAGATAACTTCTTGTGCCAGTCAAGACAACCAGAAGTGGAGGAATTGTTAAAATTCCTAGTAGATATCACTCTTAAGAACTTCAAAAGGAAGGATGTGTCGTTGTTTGTTGTTTATGTTTTGTGCGAAAGCAAAAGGATTAGATGGAAATAAAAAGAGTTTCCATTGGATTGAGGAAAGATGAATAGAGGGGTAATAACTCGAGTGTGAAGTTTAATTCTGAAATTATGGACTATTCTAGCATTATTAAGAATAACTTTTGGATCTGTTGTACTCGATTCTGTAAACTTTGATTCAATGTTAATTAGTGTAGCCATAAAATATTCGCCATTTAGATCTATTATTAGTAAAGGTAACAAGATACCTGGAATTCGCTGCATATCATGCAGTTTTACTCGTGGAAACAAAGTTTAAAATGTAAAACTAACTTTTAAAAAACTTTGATCTCTGTGGGAAAAATATTTTTTAAATGTCAACAGTCAACGTACTGATAGACCTAGATCTAGGTTTAGTCTTTGTTATAAATTTAATCCATAAATGTTGAAAAAAAAAAGACACCCGTTGACACTATTTGTCAATCAAATATATTAATTTATGTATTAACAAATACATTTCGGACACCCATTTGGGCCCGGCCTGGGGGGTCTTAAAATTCTACGCCCTACCCTCCCTTAGGTACGCCACTGGATGTAGCCTAATACTTGATATTGGGAGAAGAGCATGCATGGGAAGCAAAAAATTTAGGGGGGGGGGGAGCAATCTGAAATGAAAAATATTGACATTACAATTTCCAAGAAGCGGTGAATTATTTCCAAAATGGCTACAACTAAAAAAGAATCAGAGTGAAATAAAAATAAACTATGACACATAGACTTATATAATATATATACGTCTATGCTATGACAGTTATCTAGATCTAGATGTGTAGTTATAAAATCTAGATAGAAATGAAACAATTATACTGAAAAATGAAGAAAAGAAAATACCATGATAATTCAGAAAACGGTGTATTTTGGTATCGAATTATTGCTCTTTTTACACAAAACAAATTAAAGTTTATAAATCCGAAGATCAATTTAGTTAAATGGGTTCAAATCAATGTTGGCATCGTTAATTAGGAGAGAAAGAGTTAATAAGCTTTTTCTTGAATAATGGTGTTTGTATGAACAAAGCCGTTTTAATTAAACTTGTTACTCAGATTTTCTTCAAATTTGTGAATTTTTTACCCGGTATTCCCGGGTATAATGCCAATGCCGATAGAGTATTTTCGCTGATAAACGCACATTGCACAAAAGAGAGAAATAAACTATGCCTTTGCCTTGACTCCGTGAGAGGTATTCTTCTCATAAAATACAATTTGAAGAAAATGCCCCGCATAGAGTTCCACGCGTAAATAGCAGGAATGATGGTCATGATATGTAATGAAGCTGTATTATATATATTATATCCTATGATTTTCTATATGTTTCATCAAATAAATAATGCTCCTTCTGAATCTTCCCTAGTGCTATTAGAGCATGGAATGGGTTGTCTCGGTCAGCCAGGAAATCTAAGACTTTGCAGGATTTAAGTCATTGGTTAACATGAATGACTAAATTCATGAATTAACGTCTTTATTATAGGCCTATAAGATGATAATAAAAAAAAAATCATTTTTTTTTTAAAGTTAACTTTTGTTGTCCATCGTTGTAAGGCTTTGTCCTTCTTTTTGTCCTCCTTACCTATTTGCAGGGATTATGTTACGCTAACCAAGCTTCTATCTAAAATTTAATCTAGCCGTCAGAGCTGAGAAATAGAGTTCCAAATTTACCAATTGTTCAGTCTTTTTTTTTTCTCTTTCGGTTAATGGTAACCCTATAATTGGAGCTTTTGAAACTTTGAAATCGGATGTACAGCTCAGTACATTACATCGCTAGTAAAAAAATAATATATATATACATATATATATATATATATATATATATATATATATATATATATATATATACATATATATATATATATATATAATACATCAATATTCTCACTCTCTGTATTGATATCGATCTATAGATAATCATACTATAGGCTATTTACAAATAATTGGATGATACTGATCGAGGTCTGAGCATTACTTATAAAAAGCTTGGCAGAATTTAAGTCATTGCGTGCAGATGTGCCTAAACTCAAACTTAAACATGCATGACGTAATCATCTTCTTTATTATTATTTTTTTAAAGTAACGTCTGTATTCTATAAGATAAGAAAATATTATTGGATTGTAAATATATATTGACCTACTCGTTTTCCGGTTTTATATTTTAAAACTCGGATTCAGCAAGCGGAAAAAATTACTTAAATTAACTTTTAACAACAAGAGTTACCATTAAAGAACAAATTTGTTTACTACTTTACATTACTCTAGATCTAGAAAGAATACAATTTTGACGTACTGTCACATAGAATCTAGATTTAGACTAGATGGATCGGTATTTAATAAAAACCAAACGAAAAAAAGAAGATAAGGAAATACGCCATATTCCTTCTACATCGGGCTTAAAACAAAGTACAATTCATTCGTTAAAGGTAAATCGAAAACAAATTAAATGAGTCAGTGACATTTTAAGTGACAAAGTGAAATCAATCAAACTCAAACTTCAAAGTGACCAAGTCAAATGATATTCATATTCATGATATTGATATCAGATATGGCATGCTGCCTAATCAGCCTAATCATGCTAATGACTAATGCCAATGCTAAATGCTCATATGCTGTCTCAGAGTATCACTAGTCAGTGTCTGCTGTACCTGTGCGACTGTACCCTAAAGTAAAGCCTTAAAAGTTTAAAGTGTATCACTACTCTACTAATACTTTTATACAGTATACTATATTATCTATACTTATAGTACTAGTACTACTATTAGTTAGATTGACTAGATATAACATAACTAGATTTTACTAGATGATAGATTTCATCTATAATCATCTACTTCTTGATCTAGACTCTCCTAGAGTGGATCTGTCTCTAGAATATTCTAGATCTAAATCTAATCTACTTATCTAGGCACCACCAGTTACCAGTACCACTTTTTTTTTTCTCCAAGCAGTAAGGATCGGATAATTGTGACTATTGTCCCTATTGCAAATATCCATTTTGAATTTCACTAAGACACTGTCATTATTTTGTCTATTAGCATTTAAAACAGAACTATAATTTAAATAAAGCATAAATGGCATAATTCATAATATTAGATTTTCTTTTTGACCAGTATTACAGTATTTTATGATAGATCTAGTATGTAACTGTTTCAGAGAGTGGTGGTGGTGGAAGACATTAAGAGGCTGAAGTCGAAACTTGTGTTACCAAATCAGAGCAAGTCTGTCATGATAGAATCATTGAAAGCACTTGGCATGAAAATTCCTTCCAAAGAAGTGTTGCAGTCTACTAAAATTGGTAATACCTTTATGGCTAGATTTTCATTTTATTTGAATACATTTTTTTAAATTAATAGTAGTTAAAATTTTATTTTTTTACACTCTTCTATACAAACAAAGGTTCCTTTTTATATATATATAATAAAAAAAAAGAGAAGTTTTTTCTTTCAGACCTTGTGATCAATGGGGCAGGTGATGTAAAGGTCTTCTGTTTCTATGGCCCACGGTTAACCAAGGGTGTCATGTGGCCAGCACAACAAAACTGCCTTAACCACAACTAATGTTAAGTGCCCATTAGAGCTGGCTGGACTCAGAGGCACCCAAAGATCCAGAAATTAAAAATCCACCCCTAGTTTGGAAGCCAAGCGTTTTAACGCTCAGCCACCGCGCCTCCCCTTTTTTTTTGTTGTAGCCCAGATATTTAGATTTATCTATTTCAGTCTGGGAAACAAATTTGGGTTTCCTTAGATTTATTTTCTGTTTTTTTTCATAGTTTATTCACATTTAATTGTGCAGTCACCATTTTAACATGGTAATTGTATTTTGGTGTGTATGTCAGGTTTTGTTTTCTTCTCTCATTTTTATGCTGGAGAGTTCAGACGAGCAGTTTTATATCTGCTATGAAATGTGCTGTGGTTTCTAGATCTGGCAGAGCTCTATATAGTTTTTGTTCTTAAGAGTTTTTTTGGGGGCTAGTGTCTTGTTCGAGCCTCTCCATTAGTATGCAGCTTTGGAAGACATGGTTTGCATTCTCTGGTTATACTCCACAAGGGCTAATCTGACTAGTCCCTATTTTTAGCTTCCAAAACATGAGTTATCTGATTCTGTTGGGTCTGATTTCAAGTTGAAATATTCTCTCCCTATATATGTTGGATTTCTCATTTTGTGACCTGTGATGTTAAATATGCAGAATAAGTATGATTTGAATGTCACGCTTTAGAGTGTTCACAGATAAACTACAAAAGTCTTTTTTTCTTCTTCTTCTTTATTCTCATTTTTATGTTTTATGTTCAGATGACTAGACCAATATATGAGATGAACTGCGCAGTGGTTTCCAAATCAGGGAGCTCTACATATAATAGCTTTCTTTCAATTGGGGTGTTTTGGGGCCAGTGTCTTGTATGGGCCTCTTGGTAAAGAGCAGTTTTGGAGGACATGGTCAGCATTCTCTGGTGAAACTCCACATGGGCAGGTTTCACTGGTTCCAATTTTGAGCTTCCGGTACATATGTTGTCACATTCTGTTGTGTCCGATCCTGAGTCCAAAGATTAGACATTGATCTTGTCGGGATAGCTTAAAATAAGCATCATCTTTCTTGTGATTTCTCATTTATTTTATTTACTATTAGTTTCTTCATTTCTTCTGGATAGAGTGCAGAGTTTAATTGTGAGTTTGTTCTTCCACTCTTGGCGAGTTTGTCAGCCTTCTCATTTCCTTCTAGTTCTATATGTGCTGGTATCCATTGAATAACAGTTTTTTTTCAGTTGTTGTTGAGCTTTGTAAGTGCTGTTCTGAGTCGTTTTATATGAGGAATCAGAGTTTTCCAAGCTTTGGAGGATTGTTTTCGCATCGGTTAGAAAGACAATCTCACTGTCTGGGATACTTGGATGATTTGCTATCATGGTAGTAGCTAGTTGTAGTCTTTTAATTTCAAGTTTATGTGTAGGAAAAAATGTATTATCATGAGATATTGTTAATAAAATAAGTGCATGAGGCTGAGACTTGTAGCTACTGTGTAACAGCAATGTAGATCTATGTCTAGAACACTCCCTAGGTCACTTTTTAAAATTCATGTATTTTTTTTTATTGTCATTATCGGTATCTTTAATGGCATGATAACTAGAATTTTAGACTTACATGAAAATCAATGGATATCTTGGTGATTACTAATCAAATTACTCTTTCTAATTCCATACACAATTAGGGTTTCTACAGCCCCCTGAATTTCCATGATGCCCTGGAAAGCCCTTGGAGATTTAAAAAACTAAAAAAGTCTAGAAAATCTTGAATTTTAAAATATGTCCATTAATGTCCTGGAATTTACTCGATCGGAAAAAAAAAACATTAAAAAATAATTAGGATAGGCCGTTGCAGGTGGAAATAAAACATCAAAATAGAAATTTGAAAAAAGCATTTCCGAGTCTGCGCAGAATGTGTTTACTGCTCCTTGAAATTATAGTTACTATATCAGATCATCTTGTTTTAGTAAACAAGTTAAATTTCATCCAAATCGGATCTATGTTACGCATCTATAGACCTTGTAATTTTGAGACTTAATTTTTCTGTCTCATTTTGTGCCTTTATATTTTCATTGGACTACATCTTTAGATCATGTTACTTTAAGATCAATAACATCTACACCTAAATCCCCAGCAAACAGTGTATGCCAAGTTTCAGGGATTATAGAAATTGTGAAGTTTAATTTCAGGGTTGGTTTGAAAAAGAAAAAGTAGCCCTCCTGGTCATAACAGCATATAAAAAATTATACTGTATGTAATCTTAATGCAAATCAGAATCAGAACTTTCTTATCTTTAGTAGATTTACTAATTATGCTAAAATTGAAATGAAACCTTTTTTTTTCTTAATGCAGGTCACACAGTGAAAAGACTAAAGCAACATTCAGATGAAGACATTGCCAGAGAAGCCAAAAGGGTCTATATCAAATGGAAAGATTTTTTCTTAGAAGGCAAGAACCGTCCACCGATAGAAGTCAAATGTGATAAAAAATCTGAAACTTTTAGAAGTAAAGGAAAAGCTTTGTTAGCTGAATCACTTACAGTTGAGGTATAGAAAAAGTTGTATGCATTAAAAGTGATTAGAAATTAATTTATTTATGAAGAACAGATTATAATTTTAACTCCCTTCAAGTCAGAATGATTCACAAGTTTTTTTTTGGGGTAAAATTGTATTTTGGTACGATGCACAATTAACCCTTGATTGATGTAATTTGGTCGACTAAATATCACTTATCTGCTAACCACTTAAATAGCTTTTTTGTGTGGAAATTTCGTAGTTCATTGAACATTAACAAGACAATAGCTGGAGTAAGCTTGATGGGCTCATGACATTTGTGGAATTAAGTTTTTTTATGTCTCGGCTAGTAAAGTTTCCTTTTCAGACCCTATAGAGCCAGGAAAACCAGTGACTTGGCAGAATTTAGGTCATTGGTTAATATGCATGCCTAAATGGCCAGCAGTTAAAGAGCAGTGGTCATGTGGTCAGCGGCATGACTAACCATCTTTACATTCCCCAACTTAAGTCAGGTACCCATTAGAGTTGGGTGGACTCAGTGGCACCTAAAAATCCCAAAATTCATAATTCCAGTTTTCAGAGATTTGAACCCAGAACCGCCAGGCTCAGAAGCCAAGCACTTAGTCACTCAGCCACTGCGCCCCCTTATGTCTCTGTGTTTCTTCATATTTGAAGATTATTACATCCTAGCCAAACCTACCACAGCGTGGTGGGCAGGGTATTAACCCTGGGCCATCCAGATCATCAAATGACAGTCCAGAGGGTACGTGTAGGCATCCTTAGAGTAACAGGGTTATGTTTGCTAGACATTTGAAGAATAGATTAATGGTAGTAGTTTTTTTTTTGGAATGGGTTGCCTGAGCTAGCCAGGAAAACCAGTGACTTGGCAGAATTTAAGTCATTGGTTAATATGCATGACTAAATGCATGACATGTAGGACGTAATCATCTTCTTTTTTGAAGTAACGTCTGTATTATATAAGATAAGAAGATCTTTAGATCTTTGGTTTTAAAAGAATAATTTTTTTTACAAGCACATTTGTAATTACATAACTGATGTGCCTCTGTGTTTGACGTCTAGGAAGACCATGTTCTTGTTGATGCCATTGAGAGAGAAACTTTCCACCAGCACAAACAGTTATTTAGCTCTGAGTACAGGAGGACTCTAAGGACAATAGTGCTGAAGTTAAAACACAATCCAGACTTAAGGCAGAAGGTATTGGATGGCCAGATTTCTGTGGAGATGTTAGTCAAAGACTTCAAGAAGAGATAGCCAAAGCTTGTGAATGTTTTCGGTAGGATGCACATAGATATGTCCTTAGTTGTAAATATATTTTTATATGACGATTATTGTTTTTAATACTGTATTTTTTTTCTTTTTGATCTAAAATATTAACTAGTATTTTATGGCTAACCATTTAGCCATTAAGCAGTTGTCTAAGAGAAGGGATATAACTCTGTATCTGTTATTTTTAAAAATCTATTTCAATTCACAGAAAAAAAGTAATAAAACCCCTCAAAAAATCTTCTTTTTATAATACAGAAATATAGACCTAGGGATCATCATGTTTCAAGTCTTAAATAGGCCTACAGAGCTCAAAAACATTAATTATTAATTATCAAGTCAGATTTAGTTGCCTTCTGATATCCCATTTGACTAGATCTAACATAACACTGGATCTAAAAATCGATTTTTTCTTCATTTTCACTACTGTCTCAAATGGCTCTAAATCACTTACCCCAACCTTTATTTTCTTATTTTACTGCCAAAACATTAATATTCATTTAAAGCCTACACATTAGCCTAAATATGTTCCATTTTTGTAGGGTAGCAAACAAACAACATAATTTAAAAAAATCATAAATATACATTCCAACATGCTGCAGATACCAAACACATATAAATACCTAAAAATAGTGTCACTATCGCTCTCTTAGGTCAGAGTTTGTAAAGGTAGAAATAGTAATTTTAAAAAAAGCATTGCGTAAATGAAACAACCCAAAATCGATGATTGTCTGCGACTCCCAGTGATTCTAGTTTTGAAATGGTTGATACAAACATCTGGCTTTGACTTAATTAATTCAAAGGGTTCAGAGAGCTATTAATAAATTTCAGTTGACGTCTGATCAAAATATTTAAAAGAAATATTTTGTTTAGTTGAAAGGGGAACATCTATTCAAATTTATAGGCTTTCATAAGATTACATCTCTGGTATTTTTTTCACTGGTGATTGTTTTTGTCTGGTTATGTATGTAAACACAACTATTGGTAGCATATATTCTGCAGAGATAATTTTACCCATTAGCTCCTTCTGCAGTTGGAAACGTTTTCCCGTTTTTGTCCTAAACCGTTGTAGAACGTTTCTAAAACCCCCCTATTCAATATACTTGATTTAAACTTTTTAAAAACAAGATTTCTTCTAGTCTCGTAGCAAGCGTGATTACAATTAATTTTGGAGATTACCGATTCTATTTTTAATAAAATCGGAAAGGTTTTTATTTTTTAAATAATTTTTCAAATGAACAGGCCCATAGCCCCAGTGTATAAGCCCCCACATGGGAAAATGACTATTTTTGAAGTTTTTTATATTCTAGTGGTATTAAACGTATATATTTTTTAAAACTAGACATATAGTTCTATTTTTTTAAGTTATTTGTTTGTTTATATGTATTAGATCTTCAATTTGATTATTTTTTGCAAAATAAATATTTTTTAGGATTTTTTAAATACGGAGTTATCCCTCCTTGCTTAGGACTTTGGAGGGGGTTTTTTGAACCGGAAATAGGAGCTATTGGGTTAATTTTCAAATTTTGCTTGGAAACAATTTCAAAAGAAAGGAAAAAATGTGAGAAACATCATTAGCAATGTCCAGGTTCAACATCGCATTATGATTGTTCTGTTTTATTAACTACTATTAATACTACTTCTGCAGGGGTACTTCATATAATTTTGATCCACTTTGATATTGAAAATCAAAATAATGAAATTGAGGTAAAATGTTAATTATTTTTGTGTGTGCAATTCAGCTAAACTTTTATTTGTTTGTGAATGTACAATTTAGAGTTGCAATGTGAGCTTAGAATGTAGGCCAAAAGCACCAGCCATTAAAAAAAATACTTTTATATATTGTATGATTGCTGTCTATGCAATGTTTGCTAGAATTAAAATGGGATAGAATAAAATCTAGGATAGTTTCCCCTTGTTAACATTGAGTGTTTTTCTTTATTTTGCTTCACTTAGATGGAAATGTTACTGTATTTTTATTAATCTATTTAATATTCCATTGTATGTATTTTTGCAATGTAATATTTATTCTGTTATATGAATACTTGGAAACATGTTATAAAAAAATGTAATGTAATTTGGAACTTAAAATGCTCACTATGTTAATAGAAAAAAAATGTGTACGATTTGGTGTCTCTTTTTTAAAAATAATTTTTCGGAATCCAAAATGAATCCCAAAATTTGTTCTGAAAATCCCCTCGGTTCGGAAGCCTGGCACTTAAGCACTCAGTCACCCCACCTTTTGTTGGTATATAGATGAACTATTACAGTATTGTTTTCTGCGCTATATCTACTTTTGAGTAATCAATTAATTTTTCATTATATTTTTAAAACCTTTTAATTGGTGGCAAATTCTTGCTTGAATCCGAAATTTTAGGGAAATTTTCTTTGCAAAAGTAATTTTTAAATAATTTTTTTTAGACATTATTAAATACCTAATTACATAAATATTGTATCTTACAGATCTGGGTAATGTTTTGTAAAAATTCTAGTTGAATCTTCTGTCTGTCTTGCTGGGGTAAAGCTATTTGCCTGGTTCATAAGATTTTGTACCATTTGCCCAGCATTGGCCCTTGCTACTTGCACGCCATAGATAAACAAGTTATTATAAATGATTTATTTACTAAACCATATGCCAGAACAAATAATTATAAGAATTTTTTCTTCCCAAGCAAATAGGTTTTTCCCTGAGCTAGCCTGGCAATGAATTAATGAAACTTAAATTTACAAAAAAAAAATTAACAAAAACTGATGACAAAACACATACAGAGAAAACGACGTTGTCCATTGGTTAAAACCATAAAAAATATTTTTTAAACCACAAAGCATCATTTGTACTACTAAGATATTACCTCAAGACAGCACTAGACTAACAAATTTATACAAGTGCTCCTTCCTCCCTAGTGCCATTAGATAATGGATTGGGTTGCCTGAATCAGCCAGGAAAACCAACGACCTAGCAGAGTTTAAATTATTGATTAACATGCATGACTAGATTGACACATGAAATGTCTAGGACGTAATTATCTGCTGTTTTGATGTTATGCATATACAAGACAAGAGAGTCACATGACTTTAAAACCTTTTAGGCTTGGGATGAGTATACTAGATTTAGGTTGTTTGATCTTTATCTAGGCATAAGGTAGCTAGAATTAGAAACTTAAATTTAGTTAATTTGATTTTGTGAGATGTCTTCTGGATAGTGAGTTTCTTCAGAAGTTCCTTTAATTGATGTTTAAACCTGGTGTGGTTGGCTTGGAGTCACTCCAATCACTATTCCTAAAATATTTTTTCCCAATTAAAGTAAAGATTTCTTAATTTTTAAATGTTCGAAAGCTTTTTAGGGTATCTACTTCTTGCACCCCTATCTCCAATAGCAACAAGGATGTGGTTTAAAAAAAAATTACTCAACAAAAGAAGGAAGCAGGATAGGATAACAATGAAGATGCACGAAAAGAGATTTTGTTGTTGTTGTGATGTAGTCTGTATTTCATTTAGACTACATCGTCTGGACCCCATACGGTTGTTATTACTGGAAGTGGTAATGGTAAGCACTCATGCCTATAAAAAACTTCCAATGGCATGCAGTTTGTATTGCCTCTGACAAATAGTCTAACTTCTGGCCTTAACATGTGGCTCAGATATAGTAAAGTTCCCCTTTCAGAGCTTGTGGTCTATAGGGCAGATGATGTAAAGGTCATCTGTTTCTCTGGCCTATGGTTAATGAGGGTGTCATGTGGCCAGCACAACGACCAACTGCCTTTACTTTCCCCAACTAATGTCAGGTACCCATTAGAGCTGGGTGGACTCAGAGCTGCCCAACGATCTCAAAATAAAAAAATCCGGGGATTTAAACGCGGTACCTCTGGTTTGGAATCCAAGTGCTTTACCGTGCAGCCTCCGTGCCTTCGGCTCAGATATAGGGTCTGGAAGAACATTTTTCCAAACCATTAAGCAGGAGGGGCTCATAAGCCTTGGCTGGCTTCCCCACACAGAAGAAAGAAAACTCTTAATTCAAACCTCTGCTCATTGTAAAGCTATCTGCCTGGTTCATAACATTTTATACCATTTGCCCAGCATTGGCCCTTGCTACTTGCACGCCATAGATATACAAGTTATTATAAACATGAGAAAGGCTTTCGGAGTCAAACCAGCAGCTTGCAGCATGTAGTGCTACACCCAAATTCTTTTTTTAAATGACACAAAAAGCTTTAAATTTTTTAAAAATATTTTTTTACCATTTCTATGCATTGTTTGAAAAATCAAATTAATTTGTGTAAACATCTTAAAAATATAATTTGACTTAAAATTAGACTAAACATAGTATTCACATGAAGCAAATAATAAACACTTACAGATATAACAGTACGGTAGCACTCACAGATAATGAATGGTAGAAATAGTTGAAACAAAAAATACACATAGGTATAAATTATTTTAGAAATCAGAATTTATATTTCTTAGAAATGCAAGGCAGGAAAATGAAAAAAAAAAGGCTTCTTTTTCCCCAGCGTACTTAAATTGGTAGTTGCCTACTGACTTTGTACTTAATGTTGTGACTAGGCATAGCAGGGTTTGATTCAGAGATGATTTTATAGTTACTATTCGACAGCTGTTCTGGGTTGGACACCTTTGCCATTAGGTGATGGCCGCATGCCTAAGGCAATCTTTATCGACAGGCTTAAAAGAGTACAGAGGTGTCTCCAGACTAACTCAGAAGTCTGTTTGCCCTCACTGGCCTATGAGAAAGCAGCTGGCAGCATATGGCTTCTGAAAGACAGCTGGGGAGCTCTCACAAAGCTCACAGGACAGACATTTGAGATCTAAAAAAAAAGAAGCTCTTTGCTGAAAACAGGTGCAGACAATGAAACATGTGCATCAGATGTGGCCAAATATGTAACTGGGGTCATGAAATGCTAGCAGTCATTCTAAATCTTGGGAAACAAAAGACAATACCTTAGATGTAATTGATCATGAAATAAATAATTATATAACATGCTTAAAGTGTAAATAATATTTAAAAGAGAGTCAGACAAAAACTGGCCTGATAAGGGATAATATTTCATTCATCTATTTTTCGCAATCCAAATGAATCATGTTAGTATTACTTCAGTTTGTAAGTTTCTCAATAATTCATTGGGAAATACAAATATTTTTAACTTCTTTGTCTTATTTGACATTTTAAATTGGTAACATTATTTAAATTCACAGCCGCCTAACTCATCAGTCAGTTACAGCATTTCCAACAGAAGCATGTAAAACTGCTTTAATCATGAATAGAGCAATCCAATAATACCGAAAAACTGTTTTGAAGAGACTTGCAAGCAATTTAGAATTTCAGCATTAGATTTACATACTAAGGAATTCGTTTACTTGTAAAACAAAGTCATACACCCAGGCATATATACAATTTTATTACACATGCTTTATTTAATGAAGAATTTTATGATATTGTCAAACATAAAACTAATGTACAAATGATGAGAATAGTTTGCTAGGAGAAATGGACAGAGAATGATAATACTGTTTAATGTAAAAGAAATAAACAAAACCAAGAGTTGTCATGAGTTTTTTTCAGCCATAGTCTTTAGAACAACTGTCTAACAGATTTATCGCCTTTCAAAGAAAACATTTCTCATGGCTCGGTTTCGCTGAGTAGAGACCATGGGTGGATGATGCTGAGAAAGAGCTTGACTTCCTGTTTGAATTGAAGGCAAGCTGACATCTTGATAGTAATTTGGATAGGACTTGTCACTGAAAAATTGTGAAAATAACTTCAGGTAGACATAAACATGATATTCATGTACATACAAGGTATATATATATATATATATATTTGGATAATAAACTGAATTTCTTTTGTGCCATGCAAACTGCCTTATATTCTGACAAATATTAATTATGGTATGCCTTTTAATAAATAATTAACAACTTGTTTGAAAATATTTCATTATTTAAACAAACAGAGGCTACTGAGTATGCATGGATTTCTTTTTTCATTTCCTGCTCCTCTTTTTTTTATAGTCAAATGTGGAGGTTGGTCAAAAGTTGGAATGGATTAAATAACACAAATTAAATAATTTATTTCAAGCTAAAATTTTGCACATTATATTACAGTTTGTTAGCTCAGTTGACAGATAATCGCATATAATACAAATAAATAAATTATATCTTTTATATAGCGCTACTTTCATGAAAACTCAGAGCACTTATGGTCCAATCTTATTTGTTGACCAGTAGGGAAAGGGGGTATCTGGGAAATTTTCTGTGCTGCCTTTAGCCCTCAGTAAGCACAACTCTGCTCTAGTGGGGTGTCAAACCTCAAGCCCCTTCCATAAGTAGCCAAGTTTAAGTGTAGTTAGCCTCTCGACTACGCATTTCATTCCCATACTGGTGAATTTTTGTTTCTTTATCGTTTGATGAAAAATAAAATATAAATGTTTTGTTTAGTATATTATATGAAAAAAAAGCAGAAATGAATAAAAAAAATGTTCTTCTAATTTTTCTTCATGTATACTTTTTAGTAATGTCAGTAATGAGTGATATATAAAAATGTCAGAATAAGGGGCACCAGTATCATAACAATATAACCTATCAGAATTATATATCTGATTACCTCCCTCTAACTTTTTCACTTGTAGCTGAGAACCAAGTTGAATATTCGGTACAGTATTAAATGCTCTCCTCTCTTTTGTGTCTTTTTTTTTTTAATTTCATTATTTGAAAGACACTATCATTTATTTACTGAATGACTTTTTAAACAAATAAAAAAAAATTCTTTAGTTTTTAAAGAATTATTTCAGCTTGAAATAATTTGTTAAAAAATTTAGTAGAGACCTCCATTAGCTCGCCTAACATTAATTTACCAAGTGGTTGTCAATACTCAATGCTAAAAGGAGGTACATGGCTTTCTAACAGCATTAGTCATTTTCTAATTATTATTGTGCATTTAGTTGATTTAATGGTAATGCTTTTTGGAAAATGACAAAGATCAAAGATGTTAACACTACACTTCAGGCAGAAATGATTTTTTTTTTACTTCATTTTGCTTCTTAGTTAATACTTCCCTCTCTCCAAAAAAAAAAAAAGCAAAATTCATAGATCTTCCTAATATAGAGTTAATAACGACATATGTAGTTAAGAAAGAGTTAAAGATGGCTGCCTGGATTACCACCAAACCCCAATGCCAACCTACAGGATGTTTAGGCTAGGATGTCATAATCTTTAAAAAATAAGCATTTCAAAATTACATGACAAATTCTATAACAGTTTAAAAAATAATAATAAAAATATACAAACCTGTTAAATTTCTCTGTTAGTTTATAGGCAGTAAAGGGTTAAGCCAATCAGGTGCACTGAAGCCAATAACATCAGCAAAACACTTAAATTCTCAAATTGTGTGCAATTAACAAGTAAGAAAAACAAAAAAGTCTCAAATATGTGCAATTAACCGAAATTGGAATTAAATGAATCAAATTCTCAAATTTTGTTAACAGTGAAGCCAAAAACAAAAACAAAACTCAGCACTCAAAATACACCAAATAAAACATCAATCAGTTTCATATTGCAAGATAGTGAAAAATTAATAAAGCCAAACATAAGTTGCAAAATGTTTTTTTATTGCCTTATTTTTGTAATAAATAATAATTCTGTTTCGATGAAAATAATCTACTCAATTTTGCAAGATATATAATTTAATTAGTCTTATTTTAAAAATGTAATTTCTGCATACATCCTTTTTTTTTTTTAAATTTATTATGAGTTTTACTTGTAAATCTAAAGATCCTAATGTCATTTTTTTTTAAATAAATAAATATATTATTAATATATATAAAATGGACAATAAAAGTTGAGATATTAGGTGTTAAATTTATAATAAAAATATTTTTTTTATTTATTCAGAATGTAGACACATATCTACTTTTAAAAAATTTATCTAGCAATAATGTAAATTTATTACTTTAATTTTAAAATAAAAGAAAATATCCTGGAACTTAGAAAACAAGTCTTCCAGTAACCTAACAATTGACTTTTAAAATTATTTTGTTTTGTCGTTTATTTGAATTAAGAATGTACTTTTTTTTTTTTTTTTTTTTTAAAGTATTTAGTGCATAAGAAAGATTTTAAAACTAATAAGGAAAATAAAAACTAATAAACTTAAATTCCATTCATTTTTTTTAAATTGAAAATAATAATAAACAAATTAGCATTCAAAATTATGTCCAAAACTTAAAAATTTCTTCTAAAAGTTCAAGTTGTTATCATGGTTCATGACTGGCCGAAACTTACAAAGTAACAATCTTTTTAAACTGTCTCTCTCCGCTGGTTGGGATGCTGAAATAGTCCACAGGTTTGACAGTACCTGATTTGTCTGTGTAATGTTCTCTGTGTGCATTGGCCAGCTGGGAGGTGAAATTGAAAGATTATTAAGTAAAAACAGACAACATTAATGTTATATTTACAATGTTAATTCAAATGTTACTATAGAGGTTTCCTTTTTGTGAGACAATGGATGTGCTTATAGCTTCAAATTATGACTCATAGCTAACAGTGCTTAAAAAGGGCCATGAGCATTGGAGGTGAAAAAGCTGACACGTGTCAGTAGTGTTAAATACCTCAGAGCAATCGTCGCAAATGAGGGAATGAAACCTGAACTACTGGCCCGAATTTCACAGTCCACAGCAGCACTTGCAAAACTCAAAACAATATGGAAAGAAAAAGGCATAGCCCTCAACACCAAAATTAGACAGATGTGCTCCCTGGTCATGGCCACATTCTTATACGCTTACAAGTCTTGCATGCTGACTGCAGAGCTAGAGAGGAGGATCCTAGCAATGGAATTGAGATGCTACAGAAGGATCCCAGGTATCATATTTAAAGACTGCATCACAAAGAGATTAGAGACAACATTACTGTAGTGATTGGACCCCATGATGACCTGCTATGGCCATATTACAAAGTCTTCAGGGCTTGTAAGGAACAGTAGGAGGATAAAGGAGAGGCAGATAGAGAAAGTGATGGGAAGAAAGGACGGTCCTGCTATTGAAAAAGTTCTATTCAAAGCAAAAGACAGAGGAATGGAGAAAGACAGTCGACAAATCGTATGGTGCCCCAAAGGTACAAAAAAATAAGGGTGAGGTGATGTGAGAGTTTCCTTTAATGGGCACATTCCTGGGATTAGTTAAAGAGATCATGGATTGCCTATGTGTCATCGTTTCTCTCTTGACCCGGCTGGTGTGATCCAAAGGAATGTTTTTCAATTGCAGAAGCTGTCAGAGAGAATTCAATAGTTTGATGTTTGATGCTTTAGCACAGAAAGGCAGGAGAGATTTTAAAAGACTCCTCCTCTCATACATGAGTTTTCTTATAGGCTGCTGATATTTGCCCAAGATATGTACAGGTAACTATAATGATATAAAATTAATGCAATTTCATTTACCTGGTATAAGAGATTTTTAAGAAACAGAGAAAAGTATTCAAATTGAATGAAGATACTATGTTTTTACAACTCTAATAAAAAGGTTAAGCTTATGATTCATTTATTTACCTTCATTTAATACTGGCCACATAAACATTTAAACTTAACCCCAAGTTTAGATCACAAAAAATTTCAAATACAGTAAATGAAAATATCTTCTTTTAGTTTAAAGCAATTATTTTTTAAAGTAAATATAGGCCCTATATTAATTTTAAAAAAAACCTACTCTGTTAAACTGATATATTTCTTCTTTACGATCATGATCTACATTACTCAGCTGATATTTAGGTGCCAGAAGCCAACGATCCTGTGTTCTTGTTCTGTTACTTATAACTAGATCTGGATTGTGAGAATACACAGTAGGGAACTGTCCACCCTTGGCATAAGGGTCAGCTGAACTGTTTAACACAGAAGATCTGTAATCCTGGAAGTATTTAGCAGTCTGGTTTCCATATGTCTCTCCATAATCATATTTTATTGTGGGACAATATCCTCGATACCTAAAATAAAAATTGAGTAAAATCTGAATAAAAAACATATATATTCAAGTACAATAAAAATTTTCTAAACTTTTAAAAATCTTGTATAGGTTAGATGAAGATAAAAATATAAAAATAAATTTCTTAAAATATAAAATCTTTTTTTCTTATAAATAAATCTTTAATTAACCACTAACCACTCCAATCAACTTCAATCATATTGAAGTAAACTTTTTAAAAAAATCCCTAAATTTTTTATAAAGGCATAACAATGCTAGATTTAGATCAATATAAAAATTCAATTTACATTAAGAAAATATCATAATAAAATCTTACCCAGGCATAAATCGAGGTGGAATGTAAGTTGCATTATTTGTTGTTATCAATGTGCCAGCTGCTCGAGACATGATCCAATGTTAATAAACCAAAAGTATCGCTAGACTAAATTTTTTTTAAACTAATTTTTTTTACTTGAAAATGTTTATCTATTCTGCATTTAGTGAATTTAGTGAAGTGTGTTGAACGATGCTAACGTCACCAACGTGTTTGATTACATTGAATGATTGATGATTGACTTGTGACAGTTCTTCAGACGGATCCTATGAATATGATAAAAATTAATAAGAAAAAGCTAGATGTATAAACTCTTCAAAGTAATAAGTAGTTAATCTATTAGATTTAAATTAATTGACAAATATTTACTGTCTTTTTACACATTAATTCGTATTGATGAAGATCTAGATTCTAAATCTAAGTAGTGGAAATAAAGTTTACAATATTTCTTAGAACACAACGCGGAGATGTATAGGTTGCTAGACAACATAGTGTTTTAATATTTCTAAAAAGAAAGAGTGGTAAACAAATAAGTCACTGAGCTATATAGAATGTCGAATGTCTTCGGAAAAGGGAAAAAAAAAAAGCAAAATCAGTAGGGAGCATCTATTTAAGAAGTTTGAACTTGGTACGTGTATGAAGAAATCATTTGAAGTCGACACTATTTTAAAGTTCAATTTTTTTTTAAATAGAGGTAAATAATCAATTTTATCTTTTGCAATATCATGATTTGTTTCTGGCTACGTCTAAATTGTGTTTAGGAGGTCAAGGACTGAGAGATCAGATCACTCTTGTTAGCATTAGCCAATAGCATTTGTATTGGTTTAAATAATCTATCTATCTATCTATCTATCTATCTATCTATCTATCTATCTATCTATCTATCTTTCTGTCTGTCTATCTATCTATCTATCTATCTATCTATCTATCTATCTATCTATCTATCTATCTATCTATCTATTTATCTATCTATCTATCTATCTATCTGTCTGTCTGTCTGTCAATCTCTATCTATCTATCTATCTATCTATCTATCTATCTATCTATCTATCTATCTATCTATCTATCTATCTATCTATCTATCTATCTATCTATCTATCTATCTATCTATCTATCTGTCTGTCTGTCTGTCTGTCTGTCTGTCAATCTCTATCTATCTATCTATCTATCTATCTATCTATCTATCTATCTATCTATCTATCTATCTATCTATCTATCTATCTCTATCTATCTATCTATCTATCTATCTATCTATCTATCTATCTATCTATCTATCTATCTGTATGTCTGTCTGTATGTCTGTCTGTATGTCTGTAGGCCTATGTCTATCAGTCTATTTATTTGTCTCTAAGATTTTCTTTTTGTCTGTCTGACTATCAATCTAGTCAATTCCTCCATTATGTATATCTCACTGGAGAACATATATATTGTCTATGTCTATGCTCACGTAAAACTATTTAAAGCTTCTGTCTGTATCCAAGACACGATTTGGTTGTTAAGCTCTCGACCTATTTCTCCTCACCAGACTCTCTATAGTAGATGGAATTTTCTATTTTAATTATTTTAATTCCTGTTGTTGTTTTTTTTGTGTGTGTGGCGTTATAGGCCTAAACATAATTAAAAGTAAATTGTTCTTTGTGCGTATTTCAGGTGACAATTAAGTGTTATGTGAAACAAGGTTAATATAGTCATTCCTGCCAGGAAAACCAGTGACTTAGCAGAATTTAGGTCATTTGGTTAATATGCATGACTAAATGCATGACGCATAGGACGTAATTATCTTCTTTTTTTGAAGTAACATCTGTATTTTATAAGATAAGATAATTCAAAATACAAGTAAAAATACACACACACGTACAGCCACACACTGATGCACATACATAGGCCTACACACAATAAACAAGAAGAGATATATGTTTTATTCAATAAATGTCATAGTGTTTCTTATTTTGACCCACGCAAATAGTACAGCTCTACATATACACTGATTCTATCTCAGAAAGGGCACACGAGAATATTTCTTTGCTAAAACTTGCTTCTTTGCCAAACTAACATCAAAGAGTTGAACTTAAAATATGGAATATAATGGTTCTATTGATTTAAAAAAAAACAACATATAAAGTGTCATTAGTGATGCGCTAAGCCGGAGACGGGACAGAGAGAAAGCAAGAGAGAGAGAGTGTGTGTGTGTGTGTGTGTGTGAGAGTGTGTGTGAGAGAGAGAGTGTGTGTGAGAGAGAGAGAGAGTGTGTGTGTGTGAGAGTGTGTGTGTGTGAGAGAGTGAGAGAGAAAGAGTGTGTGTGAGAGAGAGTGTGTGTTTGTGAGAGAGAGAGTGAGAGAGAGAGAGAGTGTGTGTGTGTGAGAGAGAGAGTGAGAGAGAGTGTGTGTGTGTGTGTGAGAGAGTGTATGTGTGTGAGAGAGTGTGTGTGTGGGAGAGAGAGAAAGAGTGAGTGAGAGAGAGTGAGTGAGAGAGTGAGAGAGAGAGTGTGTGTGAGAGAGAGAGTGTGTGTGTGAGAGAGAGAGAGTGAGAGAGAGAGTGTGTGTGTGTGAGAGAGACTGAGAGAGAGAGTGTGTGTGTGTGTGAGTGAGAGAGAGAGAGTGAGAACGGAGACGAAAAAGAAATGTCCGAAGTTTGCATCTGATGGCAATCTCCAGTGAATCAACAATGGAACAAAAAATATTTGAAGACATTTTTGTTAACTGGGCCAACTTGAAGTGAAGAGGGAGCCAGAGCTAATCGAAATGTAAGTTCTCAAGTTTTCTCACCAGGAACTTCAAGAATCAAGACAGGCATAGAATGACGTAAAGGCTTAGATCTAATTTGGAGATTAAAGTGAAACAGAACTTTGTTTAAATTCATTGTTGAAAAACGACGTCCCCATAAAAAAATTGAGATGTTATACCGGTTATAATTTCAATGTTTGTTTCAGAAAAGTATCAATTTTTTATAAGCAATACCTACACTGTGAGTGGGTGTGTGTGTACACATTTCTCTTGCACTGTGGGCACAGATAAATCGCTCTGCTTACATACTACCTATCACCACAGATGGGGTTAGAACTACCAATCAAACCATGGGTCCAACTTTTTACAAAGCTATATCAACTCACTCTGTTTGACTGTCTGGCAAAAAAAGTTTGTACACGTTATTTCTCCCACACCCAATCTTGGATCAAGCTGAAATTTTGCACAATTATAACTTCTACCTGACAACACAAGATTCAATTAAATAAAAAAACAACAACAATTAGTTAATCAACTATTGATAGTAAAGTACTTTGTTTAGAATCTCAAACAAGGGAAAGAAATAGTACTTGACTGAAGTGGTGGTGTAAGCTTAATTAGTTCCCTTTCCAAGGGAAAGAAATAGTACTTGACTGAAGAGGTGGTATAAGCTGAATTAGTCCCCCTTTATAGATTGTCGTCCGAGGCTTATTACAAATTTAATTAAATGACTGATCCAAACTAACGGATACTCTTAATATCAGCTTTGGTTTGTAAAAAGGATTTTTTTTTTACTTCCTACTGTTGTTCACTTCTCTCAGTCGGATGAAGTGAATCTCTGCTTTAAGTTGATTTTCATAAATATATAAATATACACCTTATTCACTTGTACCAATTGACTGAATAATGCTGACTTATGATTGCTACGGCTTTAGCAAATCAACTATCAAACACAGAGTGCGCCTTTTGTGGTGTCGAGTGGGGCTACTGCCTCAGCCGGTATAAAGATAATATTTTGTCACCTTCACTCCGTCAGCTCATAGTAGTAATATTCTTGGCCCTGATTTGATACGTACCTAAGGTCCAGCGATGAGGCGGCCTCTGCCCAACAGAACATGCGCAAAAGACAAAGGTAAAGGCACATTTCTCATTAGGCCTAGATATGGTAGGAGAAATTCGTACAAGAGCTCTTTGTTTTTTTAAATTATGGCTATTAGAGTTTTGGAGCGGGTTGCCTGAACCAGACAGGAAAACTTAGTATAGGCCTAATGTAAGTCTCTAATTAACATGTACGACTAGATCAAAACGCGGATACTTGCACGACTTCACTATCAACTTTAGAAGAAGAGTCTGTAATTTAAAGACCAGAATTGTGAAACTAAAGACATGTTCTCTTATAAAAGATGTTTCGGAAAGATAAGAGTCGGAGTCCAAGAGAAATGGGGATGGGCCAACAGCCAACTTGATTTCTCAAATATCAGAATACGTTCACGGTTCACCTTCTTTCTTTTGACAAAGCTTACATCAACTCACTTCGTCTGCCTGGTAAAAAGTTTGAACATGTTTTTTCCTCCCATTTCCCGTTCGCGGATCACGCTGAAACTTTGCACAATCATTCATTGTACCTGACAAGACACGAATCAATCAAATTAAAATTAATCTATTTTTGGTGATTAATTATTTTGCTGGATATCGAAATAAGGGGAGAAAAGGCTAATTAATGAGAGAGGTGGATGTATTTATGGAATTAATCCCCTGATTACGGTTTGATACGTTTTTTTCTCCCACTTCCCATTCTGGAATCAAGTTGACATTTTGCCTAATTATTCATAGTCTATGGCAATACGCGAATCAGTCCAAAAAATTAACCAATTAGTTAATCATTAAGTACTAATTAATTAATTCTGTTTTACATAGCAGAAAAGAGCGATAAACCCTGTAATTTTCAGATAAATGACAGTAATTAGCGTTTCGTATCCTTATTTTGTCCTCCATCCTAACCAGTATTCTTTTTTTTTCAGTATTGGTTGTTAAAATTTTGAACGGATAACAAGTAAATCTAGATCTGCATAAAAGAAGGTATTCAAGTGAACAGTTTTAGAATAGTTTTCTGGTCATTTAAAGACTTTTTTATTTTATTACCATGCACATTTTTTTAAGCTTTTTTTTTCTTGGAGAGTTTAATTAGAGGTTCAGTCATTATCTGGATAAGCAAATAGTTGTCTCAAACATTTCATTGGCGGAATCTCATCCCAGAAACCCAGTTTCTCTTTCACCCAGTTTGTCAAGGGATGTAATCCCCAGGAAACCCAGATTCCCTTTCACCCACAGTGTATGGAGGATGTGGTAAACTGGCGGGACTCGTGTGTAAACAATCCATTCAGACGCTTAGTTTCTTCTAGACTAGCGGTTCTCAACCTTTTATGCTCGGCGACCCCTTTTTACAATGCCCCACTCTTACGCGACCCCGCACACACACACACATACAGCAATAGAAGAATAAACAAAAACAATCATTTTCGATGGTCTTAGGCGACCCCTGGCAAATCGTCAATCGACCCCCCAAGGGGGTCGCGACCCACAGGTTGAGAACCCCTGTTCTAGACTAAGTAAATAAGAACCGTTTTTTTTTTTAAGTTGAACAAAAGGTACACTCACGAGATGGATGTTTACTACAAGTTTTTTTTTTCTCTTCTTCTAGCGAAATGTTTCTATGAAAATGGGTGGACATTACAGAGAGACGGGTTTACCCGATAAATACGATGTTTGTGGCTCTAAAAGCCTGGAGGCTGATCGATGTAGTAATATGGAATAGATGAAAAACAGTAACCACAACTTACTACCGAAACAAAACAAGTAAAGTATTTCAAATGATTTAGAATAGAACGTAGGCCCCCTTATATGAAGTGGAATGGCATCAATTATTTTTAACCAATAATGTAACTAATTTTCTTAGATCTAGAATAACAATACAAAAACAAAAAAAAATTTAGTGAAAAATTATTGTTTTTGTTTAGCGCAGCTTTCATCCTAGTTATAGCATTGCCCAGTCCGCTATGGTCTCATCACCTTTGTGAACCAGCTGGAGGTAAAGGGGGAGGGGGTATCGGGGAGATTTCCGTGCCTCGCTCGAATCAATAATCGAATTTGAACTCGAGATTTACATCTAAACGAATGTATGTCATCGTCGGCAAAACTCGGACGTTTGATATAAAAATGACGTTACAGTTTGTTTGGCTTCATAGATTCTGAGACTAGAACTTCGTTTCAAATGACGCATTGTGCTTTAACTATCGAAATAAAACAATAGTTTCTTTAATAGGAATGTTTCTGAATATTTACCCCATCCCTTTTTTTTTTATTAGTACATTACATAACCAAAAAAACACAAAAGAGAAAACCGTCACTTCCATGTTTTCACAACAATTAAGGTTAACATTGTTCAGATATTGTTCAAACTTGACGATCATAAGGTTGTCACTTGTTCTTCTGTGCATATACAAGTGCCATACATGTCGAACGATGGAGGTGAAGGTTTCTCTACTAATGATTTGGAAAAAGCGATCACATTAATAAAGTTCCTTTGGACCTTTCAGCCCGTATACAATACTTATACACAACGTGATTATGAATGAATGATGTACAGGCACATTTTTTTGCGTTGATTAGTCCAGCTCTAGGTATGCAAACATCTGCAATAGGAAAACATGCTCGTCAGCTGGTAAACGCACAGACAATAACTTTTAGTGTTTTGTTTCCATTATAAGAGCATAGTGTCTAAAATTAAATTTAATTAAATTTTAATGCTGTACAATACGTTTTAGGTTTATAAAATTTAACTTAAAAAAATATTAAATGATTTATATACTTTTTCTATTTGGGGGAGTTTACAGGTAGAGGCGCCAAATGTTTTCCCACGTTCGGAGTTTCTCAAAAACGTTTCTCCTGTCGTGTGCTAGGTGATTTTCTCGTAGTAAAAAAAAAAAAAGAATGCATGCCAAATAAGGTCAAAGTAGAAAAAAGTAACACTGGTTTGTATCAGAGCACACTGTAGATAATACTAAATACATGTCAAATGAAGTATCACTGGCCAATACTATTATGCGTACTATTTCAGGTACATTTAGCGCACTTACATCTGTAATGAGCGTGACCCCGTAAGATCATCTTTATGTTGAGTGGTGGACCTTTTTATTATGTTTTTTTCTTTTTGGCGTCAAAATAAAGATGTATAACATTCGGGAGAATAGCGACACAATTTATTTGAGAACAATCACACTAACCGAGATGTTTTTAAACGTCTGATTCAGATACTTTCTAAAATCGATATCACTGCAGACGCCTTTCGCAAAAATCGGTTTACCATTTTAAAGGTCCATTTTGGAAAATGAAACTTATTTAACGTACAATATTTCTAATTTTAAAAAAAAATTCTGAGAGATGACCGCTTTCCAGAATGTATCTCTTTTTGGCGAGCTTTAAAGGAGGAAATCTTAACTGAGGTGCATGCAGAAGCGCCATAAAGATCAACTCAGGCTCCGTTTGGCTCTCACTGGCATAAAGGAAAGATGATCTCTGGAAAAGACAGTTTGAGAGCTCTAACGAAATCCGAGACTAAAAGAAAACTTAAATCTGACTCAGATGTGGAAAAATATACAGGTCCTTACTGGGTTTGCGTAGCAGATAAGATCTATGCTATGATCATGTTTGAGAGCTATTCGAAGTAATATCTGAAGTAAACTGAGCACTGGTTTGAAGATAAGGCAATTCCCCCAAACAGTTTTTCTTCTATACGGCACCTTTGGGGCTAGAATCTTGTCCAGGATTGGAAAAACGTGGTGTAATGACACAAGATGCGTAGAAGTTGAGGTTAATCGGGTTTTTCCATAGCGACCTGACGAGTAATTAAAAAAGTAGGAGAACGGAACAAGAAGAATAAAATACAATACGCCTTAGGAGACGACGCTAGGCTAGCGACGACAGAGGACTGTGCCCTTTTTTATTGTTTATTAAATTGTTGAAGTTATCAGCCTGCGTTCTCAAGTATATTCTTTATTCATTCTGTTGTTGTGTCATATGGACTCGCATACACCATTAACATATAAACTCATCAACAAAATAGACCGTCAACCCAACGCAGGCTTGAGCATTGTTTGGTAACACCTAACAGGGGCAGGTTTCACTAGTTTCAAATTTCATCATCCGAAGCATAATTAGCCAGTTCATTCGAATCATTTTGCAGTGTTTTAGTGCAATGAATTCCAACTTAGAAAACAAATTTAAAATATCATAGGTCCGTGGCTATTTGTTTCTGTGTAAATTTGAGTATTCAACACTCTTTTTTTAGCGGCCCCCGAAAGGGGAAAGAGACTATTAGTTTTGTGCCCTAATGAAAAGCGTCTAGTTGATAGTGTCGAATAGAGTATAGAGGGTTCTTACTTTGTAACAAACCTTACGTCATCGTCGCTTAGTAAAACTTTTCCCCTATTCCCGTAACAAATAAATAAATCCTAATCATGTCATAACAGTGGCCTGTCTGTCCGTCCCGTTTATATCTCAGAAACTAGAAGAGAAACTGAAAATTGGACATCATGATATTTTAGATCATTCAAAGTTCTGAGGCAACGGCTACTTTTTTCTTTAAAGTGAACCATCTAATTTTAAAAATTATATATGCAAGCAGATTTTTTAAAAAATTACTCCACTTTTCAATGAAAAACTTTAGGGGACTTCTTCATTAATAATAATAACTCAATCTTCATTCATAGATTCGCGCATTGGTAAAAAAAATTCATCTAAGGTCACAATGGTAAAAGTGTCAATGGTTCATTATAAAATATATGGCCACGGTCTGCGGCTTTTTCAGTGCACGGACCAAATGTTTGGAACTCACTCCCCATTGATCTCACACAGACAACATGCTACACCACTTTCAAGAAGAACATTAAGACCTATCTGTTTACAACTTTTTTAGATTAGTTTGTTAATTTAGCTGTCGTGTTTGTGTTTGTTATTACAGCGCCTTAAGCCTACAATTTGTTTGTTAACAGCGCTTTATAAATAAAATTATTATTTATTAACTAACTCATTGAATAGAATACTGATTCAAATGTTGTTTTTAAAAAAGAATTTTGATACGAACTTCGTTTTAGTTATACGTTTAAAAAAAAAAGAAATACTTTTATAGCGCGCAGTTTTGACATACCGGTATCGACATTATAGGGGCGCCTACACTTGACAGTCTAAATAAGACTAAATAGAGCCTAGATCTAGATATATTTATCATAAATGTACTAATAATTTGAACAAAATTTCAATTATTAAGGAAATATCTTATCTTCAGACAGGTTAGGGGTGTAGATTTATTTATTATGTAAACAATAGTATCAGATTAAGAAATGAATCGGATACGAACAGCATAGTACACCATTAGTAATGGCATTACCCGGTAACAACATTACCCGGTAACATAACATTGGCCGAGGTCTAGTAATTTTAAGATTAATAGTTTACATTCATTAGAGTTCTAGTCAAGATATAGTAGATTCTATATCAAGATTCTAGATCTAGATCTAGAATTAGATCTACACTCAGATCTAGTTCTAGACCTAGACTTAGATATTGAATATAGATTTAGATCTAAAACTAGGTATAGATATAGCTAGATCTATGTCTAGTTTGTATGACAAATGACAATGGAGATATTAATTTTTATTTTGCGAAGGGAATGTCTGGTCCAAGTAGGCCTACTCCAAGTCTTTCTAGCTCACTACCTAACTAGGTCAAGAATTTTTTTTCGTGTTGCCAATTTATCTAATTTTTAGGAAGAATAAATCTTTTTTTTTAGTTTCTCTTTATTACATGTAACATGTTATTAATTTTGAATGTATGGATAAGGTTAATAATTATTATTTAAAAAAATATAAGTGTACGCTAAATTAATATATGGAGATGCTGAGGCTGAGTGGTAAAGCACTTGGAGCCAGATGTCCCGTGTTTGAATCCTGGTGAAGGTAGAGCACTTCGGGGGCCGATTTTCAGTTTGTGTTTAGGTCACAAACTGTCTTTGTAACCTTGTTTTTAATATACTCTCGCTTTTACCAGAGATTCTAAGAGTTTACAATTGCAGCATAGGTTCGTTAAGTCACAACAGATTATGCCATAAATCAAGAAAAACGAAAACCAGTAATTCATCCGTTCATCCATTGTCTTTCGAGACAGAAGGAGCCATTTCATATATTGGTACACTGTGGTCAGTGGCTTTATTTTGTTGGAACACTGTGGTCAGTGGTTTTATTTGTTGCAGCACTGTGGTCAGTGGTTTTATTTGTTGCAGCACTATAGTCAGTGGTTTCATTTTGTTGGAACACTGTGGTCAGTGGTTTTATTTGTTGCAGCACTGTGGTCAGTGGTTTCATTTGTCAGTGGTGTAACGTTATGTAAAGTTATGTATTTTTATATTTAATACCTCTTCCGGAATTATTAGAATGTCTGTTGTGTATTAGTTAAACATCCTTCTTCACGCCCGATTTGTTGTTGCGTATGGCTGCTAATAAATACTAGAGTCTACAACTATGATAGCACAACAAACATAGAGATATAGAACTGTTAATTTGAATAGCAGACGATACATTTATTTGATCTAAAATATTAACACACTGGCAAGTCCAGTCATAAAGAATTACATATATCTCACAAAATTACTTATGAAATCCAATAGAATACATCAAATGCACAACATATAAGCTATCAGAAATATCTCTTAAACAAGAGTAATTTACACATCTATTCCATTCTATGTCCATGATGACTACTGACTTTTGACCGTGTGTTCCGCTCTCAGTACGAGACTTTTTACCCATCATTCCACGCAAACTTTCACATGAAAAGTGTTACCCATGAGTTTTAAGTGAACTCGGTGATTCCCGACTAGTTTATGTCACAATATCTAACAAACAATGGTGTGGCAAATGGTTTCATTTTGTGTAATTACTGTGGTCAGTCAGCAGTTTCATTTTTTGGGGCACTGTGGTCAATGATTTTATTTATTGAAACACAGCGGTCAGTGGTTTCATTAGTTGCAGCACTGTGGTCAGTGGTTTCATTAATTGGAAAATTGTAGTCAGTGGTTTTATTTGTTGCAGCACTGTGGTCAGTGGTTTTATTTGTTGAAGCACTGTAGTCAGTGGTTTTATTTGTTGAAACAATGTGGTCAGTGGTTTTATTTGTTGAAGCACTGTGGTCAGTGGTTTTATTTGTTGAAGCACTGTGGTCAGTGGTTTTATTTGTTGAAGCACTGTGGTCAGTGTTTTTATTTGTTGAAGCACTGTGGTCAGTGGTTTTATTTGTTGAAGCACTGTGGTCAGTGGTTTTATTTGTTGAAGCACTGTGGTCAGTGGTTTTATTTGTTGAAGCACTGTGGTCAGTGGTTTTATTTGTTGAAGCACTGTGGTCAGTGGTTTTATTTGTTGAAGCACTGTGGTCAGTGGTTTTATTTGTTGAAGCACTGTGGTCAGTGGTTTTATTTGTTGAAGCACTGTGGTCAGTGGTTTTATTTGTTGAAGCACTGTGGTCAGTGGTTTTATTTGTTGAAGCACTGTGGTCAGTGGTTTTATTTGTTGAAGCACTGTGGTCAGTGGTTTTATTTGTTGAAGCACTGTAGTCAGTGGTTTTATTTGTTGAAGCACTGTGGTCAGTGGTTTTATTTGTTGAAGCACTGTGGTCAGTGGTTTTATTTGTTGAAGCACTGTGGTCAGTGGTTTTATTTGTTGAAGCACTGTGGTCAGTGGTTTTATTTGTTGAAGCACTGTGGTCAGTGGTTTTATTTGTTGAAGAACTGTGGTCAGTGGTTTTATTTGTTGAAGCACTGGAAAAAGTCAAGTCACAGCTTTAAAAATCTGATTCTTTAGTACTAAACATTTAAAAAAAAAAACATAGCTTATCAGAACTTTCTTTCTTTCTTTCTTTTGTACGCCGGAAACACCAAAAAGCTTGCTTTTCATGGATCCGCCTCCGGGTAGAGAAATTTCGAACAATCAAGTGAACAATCAAGTGACCTTAAAATTCTAAAAAAATGTATTCTAATTTTTGTCTGACTTTGAGAAAGATTTATCTGTGTGCTGTACATATGGAATCCTCGTTATATTTTCCTCTTCCTTTCTTCATTAAAATCCCTAGCTGTAAAAAAATGACATTTTTTTTGTACTCAAAAGTCACCACCCTTGAAAATTTTGTCCTCCTGAGGCGCCGCCTCTTGTTTTGCGTAATGCTGTAAATAAGCTCTCAATACTTGATTTGAACGAAGAGTCGTCCCCAGTTAGTTTACAACATAGACAGAAAGCTATGAAGTCAGAAATCAATGTCGCTGTGTGTTTAGGCATACTGCTTTTCTATGCATTCGCCATACACGGTATTTTTTCCTGTGTTTTTATTTATGTAAAATGTTGTGCTTTTTATTTTATATATATTAATATATAAACCCGAGGCCGGCTTTAGGTCACTGCGACCTATGCGGCCGCAGTGAGTCCTGAACATTCATAGGCCCCGCTCTAATTATAGGTGTAAATTATTAAATAAAGCCATTTTAATTAACTTATTATTACACAGGATGCAAGTACTCCTAGAATTCTCCTGAAATTGCTAAAAATATACAAATAAGTCATGAAAATCTCCTAAAACTATAAAAATCTCCTTAAAAAAAAGACATAGGCCTAATCGTCATTATAGGGTGTCATTCATTATGGAAAACTCCAATCCTACACGCATTAAAAAAAAAGGCATCGTCCGGTTAGTATAAAATAAAATTATAATAATAGGACGAATCTCAACCAAAACAAAACTTTAATAGTCACTGGTATATAGATGAAATATAGATCTAAATCTATCTTGATTATCTTACAAAAAATCATAGACTATATATATAGTCTAAGAAAAAAATCAAAAGCGATATTTTACTTGTCGATAGTAAATCTATTAGGCAGAACTGAATGTTTATCGACTTTTTGTTGGAAAACTAACATCTACTGTAGATGGCTCGTCAAAAAATTTGACCGCGATTTTGTACCTAGTAAAGTTTGAATAAAATGCGAAGCCACAGAAGAATTTATTTTCTGATACAAAATCTTAATTTTCACTTATTATCCTTGTCCTCACCCAGACTGGGCCCCGCGCCATCCGTTTTGCATAGGGCCCCGCAATCTGCAGGACCAACCCTGTATAAACCATACAGATTGGACAGCATTGAGACAGGCTCAGCTTACTGGTATTTACTTCGCCGAGAACAAAAGGAATGAAGTGGCTTTAATTAAACAAGAGAAAGAGAAAGAAAGCCGCCCTATCAGAAAGCACTTAAACAGCTGCAATCACGTGCACAAACTGTGTCACACCTTGCCGCTTCAGACTTGTCTTATTTAGTCACATCCGAGTCTGTCTTGACTCAACAATGAAACTAAAACCAGCGATTCATCTCGACGTATCTATTGTCTTTCTTTAGAGACATAAGTAGCCATGTATATCTATCTATCTATCTATCTATCTATCTATCTATCTATCTATCTATCTATCTATCTATCTATCTATCTATCTATCTATCTATCTATCTATCTATCTATCTATCTATCTAAATAAATATACATATATATATACATACTAGACATGATATATTATCCTCGGCACGCGGGTCTTAATTTGCGTATCACTGTCGATATAGTCACTGAGAGTGTTTTGTAAACAATTAAACGAAATAATAATGTTATAAGTAAAGCGAATGGGGAATACGTAAATGTAAAAATAGTATGAATGGAGCTATCGAAATAGCTAATCGACTTAGAGCCATTTTTTAAAAATAAAAACATTTGCTCGTATGCCTACATATATTTGATTCAAATTTGAAATGAATAGACTTAATTTTGTATGTTCATGTGTTAAAGTATAAAGTAGATATTGAGTTACACTTATATCTAAATGTAGACTAATCTACAGTTAAATATTGGCTTGGATAGAGTTCATTCTGCTCTGCATGATGGTTTTGCTCTGCGCATGCGTGATCTTTTTTAGAATGCGATTCATGAATGAATATATCTCAACAAGGCTTCGCAGCTTTAGCGAACGCATGTATTAAAAATGCTTTAGAAAAACAAATTTAAATGTTAATTTGATATGAAATTAATGGACTATAATTGGTATGTTCATGTGTTTAAGTATAAAACTATCTTTGCGAAGAGGATTTATATCATCTTAGAGTTGAACTAGAGTTTTAGACCTCTAAATAGAAAGATGTGTAAAATTACGGTATTGTTTAATGAAAGAATGTACGTCAGGAATTCTAAATTCGCAGATATAATAAACGAATTTATGTAAAAAATGCTTTTGAAACACAAATTTGAAGGTTAGTTTTATTAAATAATGAGATCAATGGACTATATTTTGTATTTTCATGTGTCAAAGTAAAAAACTATCTGCGCAAAGTGTAGTTTCTAAAATAAAATCTAGATCTAGATCCTTCGATCTTTCTCCTGTAAACATGGTAAACATGGCCTAGATCGATGAAGTTATAATGCTTTCATAGAGTTGGTCAACTTCTTTTTGAGGGTCTTAAGATTGTTTTAGGGCTACAATACATACACTACGGTCTAAGCTAGTACCCAAGGAACATTTATGCCAAGTTTTAGCAAGAGTGGTCAAACGGTTTTGATTTATATTCGGCACATGCATACATACATACGCCTTACATTCTACTTTATAGTATAGTATATATATATATATATATATATATATATATATATATATATATATATATTTATATATATATATATATATACTTAAATATATACTTATATATATAAGATACATTTCTATTTCTAAGGGGATGATGTTCATTATCGTTATATATTGAATTCTTGATGCATATCTGTTGTCAGGGCCTGAGTTAAATAGGTGAAGGCCCTTGCTTTTTTTTTGTGAAAGTTTTAATACAAATACACTAATAATACTTCCATCTAGCAGCATGCCATATTTTGGTCGAAAGTTCCAGATTACTTAAAAAATTAATCTTATTTTCTGCTTTTGTAAACTTAAAATTAGTTTCCTGAATAATTTCTCTACAGAACTATTCGCCCAAGTGTCGTGCAAATTTCGGGAGGTAATTTAAGTTTTTAAAATATTAATGTAAATATGTGAATACAGTTTTACAGAGCAGTGCTACATAATGCCAACAGTGCAATATACGAAAGTAAAACCAGGTGAATAAAATAGTGCTAAACTTTAAAAAAAAACAAGCTAAAATAATATGGAAAGACAAAGAATTAGTCCTCGGCAACAAAATCAGACTGTTTAACCCTGGTCATGGCTACATTGTAAATCTTGGACGCTGACTGCAGAGCTAGAGAGGAGGATCCTAGCAATAGAATTGAGATGCTATAGAAGGATTCTAGGTATCACGTTCAAAGACCGCATCACAAACTGTTGATGGAATGTTGTATGTTAGGAAGAGTTGTGCCCATACACAGGGGAAACTACTCTGGTAGCCAAGATGGCTGATTAAACTTGTTTGTGTTTACCTGAGACTGTTCTTATTTCAAGTATATTTATATTTAAGTGTCCATCGTAACACAACCCAAGAGATCAGAGATAGGGTCAATGCAGAGATTGTCCGCTTCCCTTTCTCTGTATCAGCTGTTGGGTGTTAGAGAGAGAGAGAGAGAAGTGTAAGGTCATCTTGTAAGTCAAGGTCGTGTAATTGCTTCGACAGTGTCCACTGTCCACTGTTTCCTTCTTGGTCAGTTGATGTCTTAAAATGTTTCTTCTCGGAAACTCTCTCAATGCAGAATGGTTGACTTTTGTACTTTACAAATACGCTCAAACTTTTAAACAGTGAAGAAGGATAAAAGGAGAGTTAACAGAGGCGGCCTTAGTGGCTGACGAGTAGGGCAACCTCCCTGCACCTTCGCCTTAGGTTGGGGGGGGGGTGGCGCTATGAAGATAATTTTTGGCACTGATATGACACTCGCCCAGGGCTCCATGCACTGCCAACACCTCATGGGAGAAGGTTTACAGTAATCAAAGAAGGAGGTGACAAAAGTAAAAAAAAAAAAAAAGGCAGCTTAAAAATACGTTACTGAAGAAATAGTAAAGCACACAAATTATTACATCCTTTTAAAAAAAAAAAATACATAGCATATCAAGTTCCCCTTTTGTTGTTGCCTACGCCGGAAAAATGAACAAAAACCTAGCTCTTTATAGATTTAAATCTATTATGCAATATCCAATAATCATGTATTTATTTTGTTTCTCTTAAATTAAAGTCGAAGGTTTGTACGCAAAACATGAACTTTTCTGAAAACTATGTCTTGGTAAAGGAACCCAAGACTTTCCTATGTGACGCTAAAACTCAAGGGGGTGGGTGGATTGTTATACAGGTAAAGATTTTTTTAAAATTGTTATTTGAAATGTTTAGTTTTTTAAGATGCTTATTTACTAATTAAAAGACATGTTTAGTGTATCAGTAAAACTGTGCAATTGTTTAAATAAAAAATTCAGAAACATGTAAACAATTTTCTGTCCTAAGAGTTGAGTCAAAGTCATTGGAACTCTATGGACGCTTGCCTCCATCTGCTAGTCTGAACAAACTTCTGTCTGGGAAAGATCCAAGCAGATGTAAATTAATATAGCACTTTTACTGATGGCTGATATCCCAATGCGCTCGGATTAGGAGCGAGGCCGATGGCCGAGCACATCAGGGAAATTCCCCCATATTCGTTCTCTGTACTACATCAGTCGTGCAGGTGTACGCCATAATAATGTTCCTATAACGAATGTGTGTGGATAGTGACATGTTTGTTAGAGGTTTCTTCCACCCACGCCAGTGCAATAGACTCGGTCCTTAGGTACCCCCTATGGGGGTTCATTTTTGTTTCTCCATTGGCCAATTCGTCTCCTCTAACGACCTTTTCCACACGAGCGCCATGAGAAGCATTGCTCTGGATCTACATAAACGAATGAAAAATGAAATCGCGTTACTTGTGACTAAAACTAACATTAATTAGCTATTATTTGTTAACAGAGACGTGTCCGTAAAAACACCTACTTCGGTAGATACTGGCAAGGCTACAAGAACGGCTTCGGATCTCCTTGTACTGAAGACTACTGGCTGGGTAATGAGAGAGTTCATCAGTTGACTTCTCAGGTAATAAATACACTCTCGTTTTAACTCATTCCCAAAAGTCATTCTTCTCTTTTTTTCACACAACATTAGCTTCGTTTATACAAATACGTTTTTTTTTTACTTAGTGGAATGTTGCGCTACAGGCTATCATCATCGTCAAACTCCATTTGAGTGAGGGCTTGAGAGGCTCAAATCCTCCCTTGCAAAAGCCCTGGATGAAACTCTGCTGTATTGCGTAACGCATGCATGTCGCCAGACAGGTCGAGAATTTCTGGTTTCCCAGACCTGTCGAGAAGGAGATCAGCAAGTCTGGGGCAGCCAAACAGAATTTGAGGCACGATTTCGTCTTCTTCCCGCAGTGGGGACACCTTGATTCGATATTTGGCCATAGCCGTGAGAAATATGAGCCACCAGGACAGTGGTCTGTTCAGCACTCTGCTATAATAGCGTGCTTAGGACAGCCTCCTCCACGGGGAAGTGCGGTCAGGGCGCCTTTCATGCGCTCCCAGACTCCGCGGGCTTTTTGGGACTTGTCCCAGCAGTCAAACCTTTTTTCCATTTCTGTTTTTTGAATTATAGCCAGAGCAGGTGGAAACTTAAAGCCTGTTCGGTGGGTGGAATTTGCCCTCCCTGGAGGGCCAAGGAGTATGCAATAGTGTTGCCAGTCACACCTATGTGACTCGGTACCCACTGAAATATTACAGGGGTTCCATAGCGTTGCTTTATGCTATGTGAAGCCATGATGACAGTGTCGATATTGGGGGGACATGGTCCAGGCATTGCAAAGCCTGTAGTACAGGTTTTAAGTCAGTGACCTCAACAATCTGTGTTGCCCTAAATGTCCCTTGCCGAGTTGAGAGTCGATGACTTCACAGACTGCAATGGCCTTCGCATCAAAACTGCAAACACTACCACATGGTCCAAAGATTTTGACTGAGTCAGAGCCAAGAAAGTCAATGTAGGCTCCGTAGCCTGTTCTTCCAGAATCTATCGATGCCGACCCATCAGTATATGTCCACATGCAATAAGGAGGATGGATTTCTTGTGGCTAAAAATGCAGTTGACTGGTTTCAATTTTAGGAGCGGACCTACCTTTTTTTCTTTGCAAATGTCTATGAAAGAGAAGAGTCGAAGGTTTCTGAAACACTCACTTGACCATTAGAAGATTCTTCCCGGTGAAAGGACTAGACATCTAGAACATTGGTTCTGTTCTATGCACATATTTTTTGTTTCTCCCATTAACTGACTTTCAAAATAGTTTCCTCGTGGATGAGAAAAAGAGTACTTTTTTTTTTGAGAGGCAAAAGGTTAAACAGAAGCCTTAAGTCTGGTGGCTGAATGGTATTTTTAGGGAGCCACGGTGGCTCTTTGGAGGCGCGGTGGCTGAGCGGTAAAGCGCTTGGCTTCTGAACCGGGGGTCCCGGGTTCGAATCCTGGTGAAGACTGGGATCTTTATTTCGGAATCCCTAGGCGCCTCTGAGTCCACCCAGCTCTGATGGGTACCTGACATTAGTTGGGGAAAAGTAAAGGCGGTTGGTCGTTGTGCTGGTCACATGACACTTGTGTTAACTGTAGGCCACAGAAACAGGTGACTTTTACATCATCTTCCTATTAATCGAAAGGTCTAAAAGGGGAGGCTTTTTAAAGCTTGATAGAGTTTGTCATTGAATTGTTTTTTTTATTTACAAATAAACTATTTTTTGTTAAATGTACAAAGTACTTATTATTATTACAAAGCTTATATCAACTTTCTCTATCTGTCAAGTACAAAGTTTGTAAATGTTATTTCTCCATCACCCAATCTCGGATCAAGCTGAAATTTAGCACATTTTTTTTACCTGACAAAACCAGAATCCATTTAGAAAGTTAATCAATTAGATAATTAACTATTGGTAATTAATTATTTTGTTTGGTATATCGAACAAGTGAAAGAAACTGTACTTGACTGAAGTCGTGGTATATACTGAATTAGTCCCCTTAATAGGTCACCGATTTGAAATAAAATTGTAACAAAGAATAGATAAATATACACTCTTCCATTGTCATAGGCACCTCACTATCAAACACTAGCGGATCCAGAACTTTGGAGTGGGGGGGGGGCGATTTTTTTCCAAACCCTAACCCTAACGCCCAGTAAACCCTAACCCTATACATAAACGTACGTACAGCACACACACACACATATATATATATATATATATATATATATATATATATATATATATATATATATATATATAAGAATAAATAAGCAGTATTTCTCAGTATTTTCATGCATTCTTCACTGCAGAAACGCATTCTCCTGAAATCTTCAGCTCTTTATCCATCAGTGGAGTTCGGGGCGAAGCCCCGACGCCAAAACGCGTTTTCTTGCATTTTTCACTGCAGAAACGCCTGCTCCTGACATCTACAGCTCACTATTCATCAGTGAGTTTCGGGGCGTAGCCCCGACGCATAAAGCGTTTTCATGCATTCTTCACTGAAGAAACGCATTCTCCTGACATCTACAGCTCATTATTAATCAGTGGAGTTCGGGGCGAAGCCCCGACGCCAAAAAGCGTTTTCTTGCATTTTTCACTGCAGAAACGCCTGCTCCTGACATCTACAGCTCACTATTCATCAGTGAGTTTCGGGGCGTAGCCCCGACGCATAAAGCGTTTTCATGCATTCTTCACTGAAGAAACGCATTCTCCTGACATCTACAGCTCATTATTAATCAGTGGAGTTCGGGGCGAAGCCCCGACGCCAAAAAGCGTTTTCTTGCATTTTTCACTGCAGAAACGCCTGCTCCTGACATCTACAGCTCACTATTCATCAGTGAGTTTCGGGGCGTTTTCTTGCATTCTTCGCTGAAGAAACACATTCTCCTTACCTAAAGCTCATTATTCATCCTGTGACAGGTGGGGAAATGTGACGTGTGTTTGGCATGTTTTATGTCTAGGGGATGATTATTTTTAATGCTATCACACCCCCACTTATCAGCATATGAATCGGGAGCAGACACGCAACGAGACAAAGCAATGAAAGATAGATACAAAAGTTAAAATAAAGGATATTTATTTACATAAATATACATATAATAATAAAAAGGGGGAGGGTTTGCATCTACCTCTTGTATATTCTATGTTTAATCATCACTCTTGCACATAATAAGAGAGTATGTCACTTTGTCCTCTGACTTAGCTGGTTGTCCTGTTGATGTCGCAGCTGGCTGTGTCCTGGCTTGAGGTTCTGCAGCTGGAGGTGGCGCTCTAGCGGATAGAGGGACGCCGGCGATATAGTTCTTGTGGAGTCTCAGTCCCAAGTTCTAGTATCTGTAGTGGGCACAGTATGGCGGGTGGCCGGATACCGTGGGCACAAGGTTACTGCGGGCAGAGCTGATCTACCGTGGGCAGTGTAGGTAACAGGATATGTCCAGTGAGTTGCAGAGGGTTGGCGTAGCTATGACGTCTCGCACAGATCTGACTCTATAGAGACGTCGCACCTAATAGCTTGACAGGTGGGCTGTCGAATAGGCGGGCAATGCCGATAGCGCCAAGTAGTAGAGTTGAGTGGATCTCCGTAGGCGGTAGATGATACTCAATGGGAAAGTGCAGCGCTGAATAGCACTAAGCACACTGCAGGCAAATAGATCGTTGATCCAATAAAAGGCAGACACCTGAGGGAGGCTGCGGATAAATAAAGACAAGTTAGGACATGTCTCTCATGCATCTTATCGATGCCCTCGACAGAGGTGCATTCGTCAGATTGGTAAAATTACTTTAGAGCATAAAGGGGAGATGATGACAAAGGGGATTTGGAAAATAGATAGCAGATAGTAGCAATATAGAAATGTACATAAAAGGGGAAATAATAATATAAGAATGTACATAGAAGGGGAAATAATAATCTCAAATAAACAACACAGGTGGATAGAGAAAGAAGGGGGGGGGAGTGAAATGGGCGGTGGTCAGTGACCCAGATGGTTTGTTTACATATGACCGTGGGTCGAGAACAATGAAGCGCGCTTGAATGGAGAGGGTGCAACTCTCGTAAGATTGAAATGACTACAGGGGAGATAATTCAATACACAAAGAAGGGGGGGGGGGGATAATTCATATTTCTTCACTAGACGCAGTATCAGTGCGCTGGTAAAATTATCAAGGCGGTCAACCGAGATAAAGGAAATAAAATAAGATGTACAAGTATATACATGGTTGCATCAACTATCAATTGAGCAACATAGCATTAATAGATTAATGCAATACTAAAATACATACATAAGCACATGTTTATGTTTTCTACTTACGCCAGTGAGAAATACACAATGCACTAATTAAATATAAATGAACTAAGCAAAATACACATGATAACATCCAATGGAAATAGCACAAAGTAACTAAGATGGAACTTTTGATTAAGTTCGGCTTACCACCAGGTATTCCTCTAGGAGAAAGAATAAATGAAGTAGTCCAGACTCGATAGCTCGGCTCGAATGCGAAATGAAAGAGAGTCTGGCTCCTTTTTGGATCTATTTTATATATGCCTGGAAAATGTGGGCGGAAGCAGGAAATGTCCTAGGCTAAGAATTATCTTACACGTGGGTGAATTAGACTTAAGAAGGGAGTCACACATTGCGAAGGTCAATGGGCGTGTTCGTCCTCGTGGACTCCTAGATCAAAGAGAGAAGTGGGAAAGGGGGGGGGGGCGACTTGCATCCCACACAAGGTGGTGTCCACTGCGAACGTCCTTCTGACGTCCGGCGGACAGACAAAAGAGATTGTGTGTCTACCTTTCCCCGATCAAGGGCAGATAAATGAAAGGACGCGCCTTAACTATCTCCCATGTGGTCAACTAAGTCTAGCCTGGAGCGGAAAAGGTGTGGCGGGTGAATAATTTAGGGGTAGGATGGGGAAATAATTAAAATAAAATAAATAAATAAGGAAAAATAATAATTAATGCTGTGATAATTGAGAGTGACTCTGACAGCGAGTTTTTGACTTGTCACACATCCTATTAAAAAAGGACCTTTTGAATAATATTGTACTTGTAAAATATTCTAATTTGAATGTATACGCCCTTAATACATTGCAAATAAAACCGATTTGTTCCTTAAAAAGATCAGATACCCCACATATTTAGATTAAGACTTTCAGGATCGCCGCCGAAAAAAAATTCGATAAAAATATTCAATAAAATTCACGCATAAATTGTGAGTTATAGTCCCAAATTTAACTACAAAAATATTAGATTGAGTAGAGGTTGGAAAAAAGGCTACTCATCTCAATCTTGACTCTTATACTGAAAATTTTTGTTTGAATTCTAACTTTTCCAAAGCAAAGTCTTTCTTAAAATAATTATGATAAATTCATGTGAAATTATATAAACTCTGTCTGGAAATGGGAGGGGCGGTAGAATGAAAACGATTTATCCTCGCTCCTTTTTATAATTTCTGCTAATGATTGCATTTGGCATTAAAGAATAAGGGTGGGGCCACTCGATACGAGAATTTAATTTATAGCATATATAAATTATATTAGGGGCTGATTTTTTTTTTTAGATTTTGTAATTTCTTAACTATAATACAAAAAGAAAAATTATTGCTTTTTCCTTTTATATTTACTAATCATAAAATTTGAGATTAGAGTGTGGTGCGACATAATATACAAATGGTTTCACTTATCAATTATATAGAAATTGAACTATTTTTGTTCACAAACTATGATTCCTCCATAAAAATATGACCGCCCCCCCACTCAGAGGGCTAGAGCGGGGAGGGCAGTACATGCAATCGCCCCCCCCCCCCTTACCCCACCGAATCGGCCAAGATACCTTAAGCAGAGCGACATAATATCAAATTTATATATCAATGCAACTAATCTTGCTCACAAACTATGATTTCTCCATAAAAGTAGGACCGCCCCCCCCCCACTCAAAGGGTTTAGGTGGGAAGGGCAGTAGAGGTTTCGCCCCCCCCCCCCCCACACACACACCAATCGGACAACAGGGGAACGACATAATATAAAGCTCGGTTAAAATATCAATAACAAGTTTTAATCATATAGATATTTAATTGATTCTTTTGGCAAGCTGTGATTTCTACAAATAAATTGGAACGCCCCCCCCCACTCAAAAGTTTATGGTTGGGGGGGGGGGCGGATTGATGCTATCGACCCTCCCGACCCCACCTAATCGGCAAACATACTGGAGGGGGGGGCGAAATAATCTAAAAATAGTTTGAAATATAAATAATTAGTATATATTATTAACATAAGTAATAAATTCGTATACAAATTGTGTGACTTCTATACTAAAATTCGTCCGCCCCCCCCTTCGGGGGGGGGTCGGCCGAGTGGGGGGGGGCGCACAGATTTACTGTTGTTGGTCTAGATTTATTACCAATTTAATTACATGACTGATTCAGATTTTGCTTTTTTAAAATATTATTTTAATGTCTGTGTAGGGTCAGTACGAACTGAGAATAGATATGACCTACCAAAAACAAAACTATTACGCTTTCTACAGTTGTTTTAAGGTCGACAACGAAACAAACCAGTACAGGCTGACTTTGGGCGAATTTCAAGGCAATGTAGCAAATGATTTTGGGAACCACAACAATACGATGTTTAGCACCCCTGACAGAGACAATGACAAAAATCCTAAAGGCAGCTGTGCACAGAAGTATCGAGCAGGCTGGTGGTACCATTATTGCCACAATGTGAATCTGAATGGTAAATTTCGCAACAAAGAATTTGGGCATGGTGTCATCTGGGACACTTTAACAACGGACTATGACTCTCTTTCGTCTGTTGAAATGAAGATAAGGAAGATTAACTAAGCATGGGGAATCTTATTGATTTTAGATAAACTAAAAATTACATGTATGAACAATATAGTCCATTGTAAAATTTAGACATTAGTATAAAATACATTAGTTGTTACTTTGATTGAAATGTCTTCTTAAATCTTTTATTTGTTTGTTTACAAAGCTTATATCAATTCAATCTGTCTGGTACTCTTTTTTTTTTACACGTCATATCTCCCACATTCTCGGATCATGTTAAAACCTGACACAGTTATTTATTATACGTAACAAAACATGTATCAAAAAATTTGTTTTGAGAAATGTGGATGTATATATGGAGTTATTTCCATTATTACATTTTGTACACGTTTTTTCTGCAACCTCCCATTCTCGGATTAGGTTGAAATTTTGCATTATTATTCATAGTTAATGACAATACTTGAATTAATAGAATTTAACCAATCATTTAATTTTTTTTCCTAGCAAAGGAAAGGCTTACTCATGCAGTATTGAGATATATGGTACTTTGCGGTCCCTTCCCTTCTATAAGCTTCGTTTTTCTTTAAAGATTTTAAACAAATGTTTTGTGTGTGTGTGTGAGTGTAGGGATAGGACCAGGTGGGTCACTTTTGTGCTGCTTGCAATAATTAATGTCTGTTTTTTCCACCCGAGAAACCTGGCCAACGAGATGTTGAAGACATTGATCAGAATGAGAATAAAAGACACTGCGTTCTGATGAAGCCCTATTGCCAGGTTGGAGTGTCACACAACAGTTTCAGTGGGAAATGAAATTCAAACCGTCAAACAGAAAGTTTGAAACCCAATTGTCCTACATCGAATGATCCTCTTGGGGAGAGACGCACACTAGGTGACCGCTACTGAACGCGCAATCATGAAGACATTAATTCAATACTAGACTGTAGTGTGGAGATATATAAACAAACAGTTAATGCAAGATCTTTTTATTATAGTGCCTGAGATATGTTCAGGCATATGTCAAACACATTATAGTGCCTGAGATATGTTCAGGCATGTCAAACACATTATAGTACCTGAGATATGTTCAGGCATGTCAAACACATTATAGTGCCTGAGATATGTTCAGGCATATGTCAAACACATTATAGTGCCTGAGATATGTTCAGGCATATGTCAAACACATTATAGTGCCTGAGATATGTTCAGGCATGTCAAACACATTATAGTGCCTGAGATATGTTCAGGCATGTCAAACACATTATAGTGCCTGAGTTATGTTCAGGCATGTCAAACACATTATAGTGCCTGAGATATGTTCAGGCATATGTCAAACACATTATAGTGCCTGAGATATGTTCAGGCATGTCAAACACATTATAGTGCCTGAGATATGTTCAGGCATGTCAAACACATTATAGTGCCTGAGATATGTTCAGGCATGTCAAACACATTATAGTGCCTGAGATATGTTCAGGCATGTCAAACACATTAAGGTGTATGGGCCACATAAAAAACTTATAAAATCTTACTGAAGCCGCAGCCAAAAATCAGTTGGAAAACATAGCCTACTAGTTTTGTGTAAATTAGAAACAACTAGTCGACCGGCGGCTTAGCATACACCATTTTGCAGGGACGACTTTAGACCACTGCAACCTATGCGACCGCAGTGGGCCCCGCACTTTCATAGGACCCGCGCTAATTCTAAGTGTATAAATTATTAAATTTAACCATTTTATAACTTATAACAGATTTCCCGCGGCCTCCTGTCGATTTACCATGAGCTCCTGTAAATCTCCTGAAATTGCAAAATATACGAAAAAGTCCTGGAAATATCCGGAAACTATAAAAATCTTTTGAAAACTCATACGAATCTCCTGAAATATATACACAAAAATTGTCATTTTGGCGTGTCATTCAATATGGAAAACGCCAATCATACGCGCGATAAAAAAAACGGCATTATGCAATACCCGTAATTGTTAAATTTATTGAAAGAAACTTCTCGCGCCTCAAACTAATGAAGAATTACTTGAGGTCAACAATTCTCGTAGATAGATTGAAATATTTGGTAATTCTTGCTGTTGAGCGTGATCTATTTAGGAAATAGAATTTTTATAATATACTGTAAGGCTTCGCTACAAGCAAGGCTCGTAAAGTAATTCTGTACGCAGTAAAGAATGAATAAAATGCAAAGACGAATTTATTTTGTAATACAAACCCTTAATTTTCACTTATTATCCGAATCCCTACCCAAACTTGGCCAGGCGAAATCCGTTCTCTTTCCATGCCTTCTTGGTCACAATGGCAGGGTAACTCTACTCCGTCCGACTTGCAAAAATAAAAGAGTGATCTTTCCATTACGTGGTGTCCATATATATACAGATAGAATAGACAGTAGAATATAATAATTAATTGAGTCATGGGCGTGAACAGGTATTTTTCGGGGTTGGGGGCGGTTAGGGGGAGATTTTTTCTTCCACAAAACAAAAAAGTATTCATGTTGTTAAGCGCTTCCGCGGCGTCTCTTGAAATACAACCACACTCATTTGGAGGTAACACTGAACTCAATGCTGGAACACCGACGAAAGGCCAACCATCGATAAAGGGAGACGACGCTGGTGTTGTAAAACAAACACTTTTAATACTCAAGAAGGGAACTGTCTATTACTAACCGTCTATATAATGCTTCTTGTTTCTACTGTGATAAGAAAAGCGTCTTGTTTTTATCGTCTCCTAAAGTGTTCTTTTTCTAATGTTCTAACACGTCGTCGTCGCTAAGTAAAACTTTAACCCTATTCCCGAAACAAATAACTACTTCCTCATCGTGTCATAACAATGTGTATGTGTGTACATAATTAATCTTTATTAAATTCAGACCCTTCATTCTTTTGGAAGACGTTTGTTGTGCCCTAGAATATGTTCTTCCTGGAGTTAGTGGAAAAATTGTAGACTCCCCGCCCTTGCCAGCAAGGGGTCTGGGAGGAGTGCTGGGAGCTCCCCCAGTGAGGGGCAGAGCCCCACAGCCAAGCATTAATTCCGTTATTGAAAGCCAACAAAATGCATATTCTGAGGAATCTACAGTGCATTATCCTGCTATTAAAAAGTCTATTTTAAAAATCTGATGTTCTCACTGAATTAGACACTCACGCGCTGTTTCCACAAAAATCTGTCACTGGTAATGTCTGAAATCTCTTCCCACCTGCTCTAAGGATCTCCATGAATGTGTGGCGCCAAGTTGTACTTAATAGGATTGTCATCGCAACTCTTATTATGTGTAATTCATTTTGTCGGAGAACATGTCCCGCAAACCTCATGCAATGCTCTATCACAACCTTAGTAAAGGGTCGACTCCCAATTTGGCATAGGATTTCCTTGATTTAGACCCGATCTCTATAACTGACTCCTAAAATCTGTCTTAGCCATCTTTGTTGAGCCACATTTAGTGTTTTTCAATTTCGGCAGATGATTATTCACTGCACTGTATTAATGGAGCCCAACCACTGGTGGAAATGTGTAATTTCTCTTGACTACGCTTTTGGAATTAGGTGACTGTAGTTTGATTTAGATTTTATATCGAAAAGGGAAGTTTTATCGTCAAAATCATCTGTTGGGGGTTTTAAACAAAAAATCTCTGGATTTTTTTTTTTTTAAATTCAAATCCCCATTTAGCTACGGTCATAGAATCTGGTGTCTAGTTTTCTTTAGAATAATAAAGAAGAGAGGGGTTTTCAACCTCACAATTCTCTGTAGGGGGATTTTAAACTCAAAACCATCTGGAGGGGTTTAAAACTTAAAAAAAAAACTCTAGAGGAGGGGAATTTTTACCCCAAACCCCCCTTTGGTTTGGCTTTGCTCATAGAATTTTTAGTGTGTAATTTGCCTTTTTTTATATTGAAGAGGTATTTTTCAGCATTAAACACCGCTGAAGGGGGGGGGGGTTATACTCAAAACCCCCTTTGGCTACGCTCATAGCATTTTGAGTTTTTAATTCACTTTTTAAAAATATATTGAAGAGGTATTTTTTCGCTTCAAAACCCGATGAAAGGGGGTTTAAACTCAAAACCCATTGGGCTACGATCATAGAATGTTGAGTAATTTGCTTTCTTTTATATTGAAGAGATATTTTTTTCTTCAAACCCGCTGAAGGGGGGTTTAAACTCAAAACCCATTGGGCTACGATCATAACATATTGAGTGTGTAATTTTCTTTTTTTTATATTGAAGAGGTATTTTTTAGTTTCAAACCCAACTGAAGGGGGGTTTAAAATCAAAACCCCTCTGGCTACGCTCATAGAATTTTGGGTGTCTCATTTGCTTTTTTTATATTGAAGAGGTATTTTTTAGCTGCAAACCCCACTGGAGGGGGGTTTTAAACACACACAAAAAAAACACCTCTTGGCTACGCTCATAGAATCTGATGACTGATGAATGGATAGTCCTATATTGAAGAGCGGGTTTTATCGTTAATTTCAGAGGGCGGTTTTAAAAACAAAATCTTCCTTAGCTATTCTCTTGGAATATGGGGATAGCCGTATGCATTATTTCTCTTGTTTTGTTTTATTGAAGAGAGGGGATTTAACATCAAAACCCCCCCTGGTGGGGGGTTTTAAACTCAAAACCCCCTTGGCTGCGCTTTGGCAAGTAATGGTTTAGTATTAAAATCTCATAAAATAAAAAAAAAAAAAACAAAGCAAAAAATCAGTCACTAAATTCCGATCTCCCCCCCCCCCTGCTACGCCCATGAATGGAATAATTAGTTAGTTAGCTTAACATTTGTAGTACTATTTTGTAAATTTATAATTTCTATGATAACACATTATTTTCTTTATCATAATGCTTGTTTGTTTGCCACTGACACTTTCATTACTGATGACAGTTTTTGATCAGATAATCTCGAACGGTGAGGTGTTTTTGTAGCTTCTATTATTGAAAAGAACTGCTCACAGAGATAAAGTGTTTGAACACAGCAAGAAGTCGGACTGCAAATTTCTGCAATTCAATGAACCGTTCAGGTAAATAGCTGAAAAATGTAGACACAACCACTTCAATATACTTCGGCTTTAACAAGAAATCTGACTACAATTCTATCAGCTCTAGTTGCACATTTTTAACAGCATTACAATTCTATCAGCTCTAGTTGCACATTTTTAACAGCATTACAATTCTATCAGCTCTAGTTGCACATTTTTAACAGCATTACAATTCTATCAGCTCTAGTTGCACATTTTTAACAGCATTACAATTCTATTAGCTCTAGTTGCACATTTTTAACATCACTACAATTCTATCAGCTCTAGTTGCACATTTTTAAAAGCATTACAGTTCTATCAGCTCTAGTTGCACATTTTTAACAGCATTACAATTCTATTAGCTCTAGTTACACATTTTTAAAAGCATTACAATTCTATCAGCTCTAGTTACACATTTTTAACAGCATTACAATTCTATCAGCTCTAGTTACACATTTTTAACAGCATTACAATTCTATTAGCTCTAGTTGCACATTTTTAAAAGCATTACAATTCTATTAGCTCTAGTTACACATTTTTAACAGCATTACAATTCTATTAGCTCTAGTTGCACATTTTTAAAAGCATTACAATTCTATTAGCTCTAGTTGCACATTTTTAAAAGCATTACAATTCTATCAGCTCTAGTTACACATTTTTAACAGCATTACAATTCTATCAGCTCTAGTTACACATTTTTAACAGCATTACAATTCTATTAGCTCTAGTTGCACATTTTTAAAAGCATTACAATTCTATTAGCTCTAGTTACACATTTTTAACAGCATTACAATTCTATCAGCTCTAGTTGCACATTTTTAAAAGCATTACAATTCTACTAGCTCTAGTTACACATTTTTAACAGCATTACAATTCTATCAGCTCTAGTTGTACATTTTTAACAGCATTACAATTCTATTAGCTCTAGTTACACATTTGTAACAGCACTACAATTCTATCAGCTCTAGTTACACATTTTTAACAGCATTACAATTCTATCAGCTCTAGTTACACATTTTTAACAGCATTACAATTCTATCAGCTCTAGTTGCACATTAACAGCATTGTCAGGAGCAAATGAAAATGGAGATACACAAACAGGCTTAGCTTTGCTTGACAGCACTTCACATCAATACACGCAGTTGTGACAATTTTGCCTTGACCACTGAGATCAACTGCAAACGTCAAATCTTAAACCCGTCAGTTCAACAGTTTCACCTTATATGTTCAGAAAGAATATAATTTCCACGCAGTGCAAAAAAATCTCTTCACTACTTTTAAGACAGGAGAGCCAGCGGACTTCTGTGTAGTAGGCAACACATTCAAATTTGCCAATGTCATCCAGAAACATAGAAAATTGGAGATGATTTAAGCCACTTGAAAGATAATTCGAAGTTAATTTATAAACGAGATACCACATGTAATTCAATTAAAAATAAATTTTCCAAAAATTATTTGTTTTCAAAAATCTGATCATTAAAGAAAACTCAATAAGTTCAACAAAGTTATTGTTTTACGTTTTGTTTGTGTCGTTCGTACATTGACTTGAAACTTAGTGGTGACTGTTGAATGTTTGACATGCCTGGACTAGACTGTCCCCCTTCTGGATTAATCTTTCATATTCTACTTCCACACCTGTTGAATTATTTTATTGTGAGTGTCTTGATCTGAACGTATACTGATACGAATCAAAAGTAATACCAAGCGTACAGAAACAAACAATCTTAGAATCAGCCCAAACTCTGCAGACCGAGAATAGGCACGTTTCACCTCCTTCAGGCGTCTACAAGGCACATTTTCTAAGACATTTTAATCCTAGAAAGAAGAAGTCCTATCGAAAGAAAAAAAAAGACTGTATTAAAAAGGAGGGGTGTAATACAACATTCGAGTTAAACACCTTCGCCTGTAATGTGCGTGATCGCTGTCAGATCATCCACGTGTTCAATATGACGTCACGGAATCTTTTGTTTACGCAGAAGTCGTCAACATAAGCGATATAGAAATGTCACGTGAAAATTCGACCCAAAAGAAAGGCAACAAGAATTTCGACTTTAAATGTTCTATACAAAAAAAAATAGTGTAGTTATAAAGTCGTGTTAACCAAGTGAAATGACAAAGCTTCAATACTTTAAATGTTCTATGTAAGAGACATTGTTTCATTCACATTATCCTAACAAGTGCAAGTACTTCACGTGGCTACGCAGGTACAACTTAATATTTTAACACACCCAGCGCGAACATGACAATTGTCCACCTGTGGTTGATTTAAGCTCTCTTTGACTGTTTTTTTTTGTTTTAAAGAAAACCTAAACTGTCTATTTATTTATATCTCCACACTATAGTCTCGTTTTGAATTAATGTCGTCATAACAGCGCGTTCAGTAGCGGTCACCCAGTGTGCGTCTCTCCACATGATTCTCATTCTACGTTGGGCAATGGCGTTTCAAAATTTCTCTTTCACGGTTTGAATTTCATTTCCGCTGAAACTGTTGTGAGTGTGACACTCCTATCTGGCAATGGGGCTTCATCAGAACGCAGTCTCATTTAGTCTCATTCTAAGCGATTTGCTCAACATTTTGCTGGTCAGGTTTCTCAGTTGAAAAATAAAACAGGCTGCTATATCCTGGTTACAAAAGCGTTGACCAACCTGACCCAATCCCCCCCCTCCCCCCAAAAAATAACAGAAAAACAAGCAAAATATTTGTTTTGAATCGTAAAAGAACACTACGCTTCTGTACCCTCGAAATGCCATATATCTCAATGCAGCAGAAATAAGCCCCTTTTTTTTTTCTAGAAAAAATTAACATTAATTGATTAAATAATTTTTTTTATTGATTTATGTATTGTCGTTGACTATGAATAATTATGCACAATTTAAACTTAATGCTAGAATGGGAGGTAGAAGGAAAAAAAAACATGTACTAAATGTAATAAGGGAAATAACTCCATGTATACATCCACATCTCTCAGAAAACACATTATTATTCTAGCTTGTATAGAGCTACTTTCAAGCTACTTTCAAGCATGTTCAGAGCGCTTTGGTCCAATCTCATTTGTGGACCAGTGGGGGGGGGGGAGGGGGTATCTAGGAGTTGGTTTTCCGTGCTGCCTTTAGGCGCTCAGTAAACGCAATTCTGCCCGAGTCGGGTGTCGAACCTCGAGTCCCTTTCTAGGTAGCCAAGACAAGCCAAGTTCAAGCGCACTTAGCCTCTCGACCACGCTTCCCACATTTGTTACGTATAATAAATATAACTGTGTCAGGTTTTAACTTGATCCGAGAATGGATGTGGGAGAAATAACGTGTAAAAAACAAAGTATTAGACGGACAAATTGAGTTGATAAAAGCTTTGTTAAACAAACACAAAATATTAAAGAAGAACAAACTCACCACAAATTGCACATTCAAATAATAAAGAAGTAATTTATTTTACATCAATGCTCAAATTCAATAATAAGGGATATAGTTAATACAGTTAATTTTTAGTTTATCTAAAATTATCAATAGAATTCCATGTGCCTAGTAATTTATTTTATATCGTTGGCTTAATTTAACAATTGAGAATACATGCAATTTTTAGTTAATCTAAAATGCTTTAATTAAAAAAAAAATAATCAATAGGATTCCCAAAGCTTAGTTTATCTTCCTTATCTTCATTTCAACAGACGAAAGCGACTCATAGTCCGTTGTTAGATGCTCCCAGATGACACCAAACCCTAATACGTTGTTCCCAAATTGACCATTCAGATTCACTTTGTGGCAATAATTGTACCACCAGCCTGCACGATAGCTCTGTGCACAGTGACTTATAGGTGCCATGTCATTGTCTCTGTCAGGGGTGCTAAACATCATATTGTTGTGGCTGTCAAGATCATTGGGTACATTGCCTTGAAATTCGCCTAAAGTCAGCCTGTACTGGCTCGTTTCGTTATCGACCTTAAAACTACTGGAGGAGGCGTAATAGTTTTGTCCTTTAAAGGTCATATCAATTCTCAGTTCGTACTGACCCTACACAGATCAAGAGCAACATTTAAAACACATTTTAAATTAGTTATGCAATTAAATTTGTATTAAATCTAGACCAACAACAGTAAATCTGTGCGATTAGTAATATTGTTAACCACATCATTAGTATGGCAATCAAATCATTAAATAAGAACAATCTGATATAAACTTTGTCACATGTAAATTATGACTGAGTCTGGTGTGAATGTACACTTTTGGTTTCTTATAGTTATAATGTTTTTTGTTTGGTGTAATGCACAAATTGTAAGACAAATTTCCATACGGACAATAAAGATTATTATTATTATTAAACCAATGTTTTTGTTTAGCACTATTTCATGATTTTCACTGTGATCCTATCACTTATCTGGACCAGTTTTAAAAACATTGGGAGGGGACGAACAGAATTCGAACTCATGGCTCACTTCTTTTCAAGCTGACATCCTAACCACTCTGCTAGTGAGGTGCTTCTATGAAAATAGAAGATTGTATAGTCATCTATTGTTTGTTACAAACGTACTTGAGAGCGGCGACATATATAAGAGGGAATTATTCAGCATATATCACCACTTCAGTCAAGTACAGTTTCTTTCACTTGTTCGAGATACCAAAGAAAAATAATTTATTACCAATGGTGGCAGATTTGAAGTCATTGATTAATATGCATGACTAAATGCATGACGCGTAGGACCTAATCATCTTCTTTTTTGAAGTAACGTCTGTATTATATAAGATAAGATACGTTTATTAACTAATTGATTAATTTATTTAAATTGATTATTGTGTTGTCAGGTAAAATAAATTATTCTACGAAATTTCAGCTTGATCCGTGATTAGGTGTCAGAATTTCCAAACTTTTTACCAGACATACAGAGAAAGTTGATAAAAGATTTAAAGTAAATATAAATACTTTGCACAATAAAAAAATAGTTTATTTGTAAATAAAAAAACAATTCAGTGACAAACTCTATCAAGCTTTAAAAAGACTCCCCTTTTAGACCTTTCAATCTATAGGAACATGATGTAAAAGTCACCTGTTTCTGTGGCCCACGGTTAACAAAGGTGTCAATTTTTATACAAATATGTCCATTCTTCTACACCAATAAGAAACCAAAAATAGATTGCTGAAATGATTTCCGCCCAGTAGCACTAACACCCGAAACAGCAGGATGTCTTGAAAAATATATGCTTAAACAACTTGTAGCAAAAGTCAACAACAGCCTAGACCCTCACCAATTTGCATACAAAGCAACTAGAGAAACTGAGGATGCCATTCTATTGCTTTCGGACCAGCTTTATAAGCATCTCGATATACCCAAAACATATGCACGAGTCCTCTTCGTAGATTTCTCCTAGGCTTTCAATACCATACAGCCACATCTAATGATAAACAAACTGAGTAACTTAAATGTAAGCCCTTACTTACAAGCATGGGTTCTAAACTTTTTAACCCAACGGCCCCAGTATGTTAAAGTCAACAACACCAAATCGTCAACTCGAGTACTATGTACGGGTGCTCCACAAGGTTGTGTACTTTCTCTTGTACTATACACTCTTTACACTAATGATATAAGAAGCATCTATGACTCAGTTAAACTCATTAAATTCGCTGATGATACTGCCTTAGTCGGTCTTATTTCAGGAGACGCAACTCAGTATCGAAGCTCGATAGAAGAGTTTACAAACTGGTGCACCGACAACTTTCTAGAACTGAATGTCACAAAAACTAAAGAACTTGTAATAGATTTTAGAAAGAAAAAACAAACTATACGTGAACTGCATATAAACACTACATCTATAGAACAAGTAAAGGCATATAAATATCTAGGCGTTATCATCAACAACAAGCTTTCATGGGAAGACCACCTTGGAACTCTGACAAAGAAAACAGCCCAGCGACTCTTTTTTCTATACAAACTCAATAGCTTTAAACTAAACAAGAAGATCCTTGAGACATTTTACGGCGCGACTGTACAAAATCTGCTAACATACGGAATAAGTTGTTGGCAAGGCAACGCCTCATCTAAACGGTTGCGACGTCTAGAAAACATCATTAAAAAAGCATCAAAAATTACACTAACAACATTACCACATTTAAAGGAACTTTTTGAACAAACGTGCCTAAGAAAAATCGAAAAAATCTTGGAAGACAACGGCCACCCGCTCCATCAGAACTACGCCAGGTCGTCGCGAAGTGGGCGACTGCTGTCAATCAAAACAAGAACGGAGCGGTACAAAAACTCGTTCGTACCTCACTCGGTCAGACTCTATCACCGCCACTCATTGATCAGGGAACATGAAATGCACCAAGATACCTGTGTGTAGTCGCTGAATTAACTCTTTATGTTGTCTGTTGTATTTATGTGTATTTTTCTGTTGTGTTGTCTTTATATGAGAAACAAGTCCTTGTAATCACAACAAATTTCCGTAAAGATCATTAAAGCAATCTTAGTCTTAAATAAATAAATAAAATAAATAGATCTCTCATTAATTAACGCCATTAAGTAACAGGTAGGAGAATATCATATTTCAGACACCACCTTCATAGATAAAGGAAGGAAAAATGTGAAATGACGAATCCGAAACTTGACATGTGGTTGAGTACGTCATTTAGCCTCGTTATGGAGTGTGCCTGCTTGTTTCTGATTGGACTTAGAGAGAAAAAAAAAAAGAGAAGGGGAGCGGATAGTTTGTTTGTGGAGGCTGAATAGATTCTGTGGAAACCACGAGTTCAAGACCCGAGACACACACACAAAAAGTCTATTTTTAGCTGTGGCGTAGCTAGCGTGGGATAGAGGGCCGTAATAGAAAAACTCCACTAAGCTCTCACTTGAGAGGGGAAGGGCTAAAATGGGTGTTTTAATTTTTTGACATTAAATATTCAGCCATGGCCATGTCATCTGGCCTTTTATGTTGATAAATAAATTAGTGACCATGTTGCATGTATTCCACACAGTAGACATATATATTTATTAAGTCTCATGAAGTCGAATCTCAAAATGCAGGGGCCCACTTAACAGGTCAATCCCCATTGTCACGGATTTTTTGTAGGGGGATGTATGCTGCCACCCATGGGTCAAAGTCGTAGCCTCAACTTTCTTGTTATAATATTAAAGAAAAGAACTGCCCCCTTCCCCCCCCCCCCCCCCCCATTGATATTGAATACACAGTAAATACTTTTTTAAAAATGAAAAAAAAAAAAAAAGAAACTAAACAATTGAACAAGGTATTCACAGTACACAGTGTTAACTTTATTCGTGAGGCCCGTGCTTCCCTACGTTCGATCAAACAAAAACTGCAAACGTTGTCTGTGGCTGCCGAAACTGTCAATAACTTTACTAATGCATTGCTTGTCGTCGCAATGGACAAGCTGGCGATGAACGCGTATCGTGCAGTTCTGATAGTCTTCTTTTGCATTGCAGCTTCTGCATCGTTTTAGGTTGAAAACAAAAAACAAGTTGAACTGACCATTATTGTTGCTCGAAAAGCGAGACGTAATGAAGAAACTTAAGAATCAAGATATGTAATGTAAAGCCGTGTTCTGTAATAACTCCCAAAATCCAAACATTTGTTTTTTTCTCAGTGTGTCTGTCGACTGAGAATTTTCGGCAGCAGCAATTCAATTCCAATATCAAGTTTTTCTGCCAGCAGTCCTCAAAATGAAACCTCGGACGTGTTCCTCAGGATGGTCAAGTTTTAATGTAACTGCTGATGTGCTGTTGAGCTGCCACTATGTTAAGTTGGTAAGACTGCAACACCATGGAAACTGGTTCAAGAACAGATGAATAATTGACGACAATGAAAAGACAAATCAGAAACACAAGAGGAGACATTTACTACACATGTGCAGTTTGTCTGGTTTCACTTGGAGACGTTATTTTAAGATCCGCCAAACAGTCAAAGATATCTAAGTTGAAATCTTAAAACTAGAATGGATTCGTATTTTTCATTTCTTTGTGTCTCACACAAAAGAGGTAAATTTAGCAACAATGCTATCACTAGGGGCAGTTACGGAAAAAGAATGCCAGCCATCACGGGGCAGCGTTGGCCGAGTATTTTGTCCATGTCTAGACTGTACAATGACGTTAGACACATGCAGTGCGTCTCTCTGAGCCACAGGAACTAAACCAATGAGGTCGAATACAATCGCAATCAACAAACCGAACACTGAAGACTTCTGCTCAGTGCCTGAGATATCTGCAGTTTCATCACTAAAATACCCAGCAATACAGCAAATGTAGTTAATTCATGATGCTACAGTTCAGATTTTTTGTGTTCTTGCTGCTGCCAGTGCTCCGTTGATCAAAATTAAAGTTGACTCGAATGGCATGTGAAATACTTTCTTGTATCTCTTCTAATGTAAACTGGTGGACGTGTTTAGCTTGGCATTTAATTGAGCGCTGACACCGACCGCAACTCCGAAAGACTCTTTACTTTTGTTCAAAGAAAATATAACATTTATCACATCGAAAGATAATTTGCAAAAAAAAAATAATATTCTAGACCTTAATTAAATATTATAAAAATTAATTGTGGCATATTAAGTCTCGAGAGACGCTTTTCTTCCCCTTTGCAACTTGTTGTGTGACTAAAGAGGCCAATCCTTTGTACTTTCACCCTTCTTTCTACTACTATTGTGTATGGCATCTCCAATCTAGAACTTTCAATTTATGCTCGCTCTTTATGTGAATTTATCCAGTGCCATTTTTTTCAAGCTGTTAGCGCCAATTTCGAAGAGCTTTATGTAGTGTTTACATACATCAGTATACCCTAGCAGTTGACGACCAGCGAATCTTCTGTTAAATCACCATACAGAATGATTGTGAAAGTCAACCTTGTGGGATTCATAATAACTATAGTAATGTGAAAATATACAAAGAAATAATAATAATAATTTTATTTATAAAGCGCTGTTAAACAAACAAAATGTAGGCTCAAGGCGCTGGAATAACATTACAAAACACAAACACGACAACTAAAATGACAAACTAATCTAAAAAAGTTTTAAACAGATAAGTCTTAATGTTCTTCTTAAAAGTGGTGTAGCATTTTGTCTGTCTGAGATCAATGGGGAGTGAGTTTCATACTTTTGGTCCGTGTACTGAAAAATCCCGCAGACCGTAGCTCTTGAGGGAGAAACATGGCACCACTAAAAGCGTTGAGTCCATTGAGCGCAGGGCTCTCTGGGGGACATACGGAGTAACCAGTTCTCTAAGGTACAAGGGCATCTCATTGTTATATGTACACTGATGACAAAGTGTGGCGACCTTGCAATTGATTCTCGCTTTCACGGGAAGCCATTGAAGCGTGCGCAAGAGCGTAGTAGCAGAATCTTGTCTAGTTTTTTTAAGGACTATTCGTGCGGCGTTGTTCTGTATACGTTGCAGCTTGGCTATTTTGTAATCGGGTATACCTGCTAGCACGGCGTTGCAGTAGTCAAGGCGGGAAAGTATGTTGACTCCGTTGTTAAATATGGTCTGATCTGGCCTAATCTGCGCAGCTGCAGATAAAGACCCTTGCAGAGCTGACTTATGTGTGGGTCGAAAGATAGTGTTAAAACGAAGAAAACTCCAAGATTCCGCACTACATGGACATAAGGAACCTGGAAGTTCGTGATAAAAAGAGAATATGTGTTTTCAACTTTTGAGACGTTGTTCCGAGTGTCAATCTTAATTATTTCTGTCTTGTCTTCGTTCATCTTGAGCTTATTCTCAACCATCCAATCGCTCACCCTTGCAACGGTACCTCTGATTTTCTCTGCCAGATGCAACACCTCTGAAGGTACTGAGGAATCGTATAACTGTGAGTCATCGGCAAAGAAATGGTATAAGATGCCGGTTGGCTGTGTGACACCGCTGAGTGGGTATGTACACATAGTGAACAGTACTGGGCCTAGAACTGATCCTTGGGGTACTCCGTACTTCAAGAGCAAGCTTGTTGATTCTGTCCCGTTGACAACGACACTTTGGGTGCGTTCAGTCAGGTAGGATCCAAACCAAAGTGGCAGAGAATCTGGTCATTATAATTTCAACGTACAAATCATCACGACTAACATGCTATAGAATAATTTATTAAACTCTTGAATCACTAATGCATGAGCAAGGGTACATGGTGGTGCACTTGCACCCCCCCCCCTGGATTGTGATTAAACTACACAACACAAATAAACCAAATCTGAAAGATGTATTTCATTATAAAATAAAAAAAAAATGGCTAAAACGTGGCTACTCAGAATTCAGATGCGCGCACGTACATGGTTGGCCATCCATTCCATACGCCTAGGCTAATCTATTATTAATTTAACCATTGGAAGCACTACTTGCTCAGTTGCTACTTAGATGTTAATTTATTTGATTGTGCGAAAAAATGGCTAGAAATTGGCTACTCAGAATCCAGGGGGGTGCAAGTGCACCTACTTGCACCCCCCTGGGGGGGGGCCCATGCCCCAGGGCCTGCTAATCCCTTGCTACGCCACTGATTTTTAGTGAGTTATATCTCATTTTAATTTTCTTTTCACGTGTGTTTCCACATGTCCCTGTTTTCAAGTTGAATCCCGTGTAAATTAAAGTTTTAGTGTCCTTAGTTTTGTTTTACAAGAAGCTTGTTCAGGTTTATTTTGAATCCTACATTCAGAATATAACACTCCTACATCGGTTAAATTGTACTAGCTGTTTGGAGTTACAAACCAAACGACCTAGTACCAACACGCCTGTTGACTATTTCAACCACCACATGAGTGTCCAGCACGTCCCCCCATTCACTATTGACCGTAGCTTTACCATAACAGCAGCAGGCAAGCGAGCAGTGGAAATGAGTTAAAACGAGAGTGTATTACCTGAGAGGTCAACTGATGAACTCTCTCATTACCCAGCCAGTAGTCTTCAGTACAAGGAGATCCGAAGCCGTTCTTGTAGTCTTCCCAGTTTCTTTGGAAGTTGGTGTCTTTATGGACCCGTCTCTGTCAACAAATGGCATCTAATTAATGTTAGTTTGAGCCACAATTAACACACTTTCATTTTTCATTCGTCTATGTAGAACCAGAGCAATGCTTCTCAGACTCAACGTGGGCGCTCGGATGGAAAACGTCATTAAAGGAGAATAGGCCAATTGAGAAGCGAAAAAGAACCCCAGTAGGGATGTGTAAGGACCGAGTCCGTTGCACTGGCGGGGATGGAAGAAACCTCTAACAAACCTGTCCCTATCCACACACCGTTCCTTAAAGGAACGTTATTATGACGGACACCTGCACGGCTGATGTAGTACAGAGAACGAATATGGAGGAGTTTCTCTGATGTGCTCGGCGATTGGCCTCGCTTCTAATCCGAGCGTATTGGGATATAAACCATCGGTTATAGTGATGTAAGAATTTACATCTGCTTGGATCTTTCCAGAAGTTTGTTTAGACAGACGGAGGCAAGCTTCCATAGGGCTAGAGTTCTAAATGCCATAGAAGCGACTCTTAGGACAATTCGAACAGTATTTACGACATGTATAGAGGAAGGTGGGGCTAGTTGTCACAATTTACGACATATATAGAGGAAGGTGGGGCTAGTTGTCACAAGTTTCAAATTTTGATGTGTTAAACATATTTAGAATTCATTGATTCTCACCAAACTTAGCATGTTGTAGCTTAAACATTCAGACAATTAGAGTAAATGAAATAAACTTTATCTCTTGATTTATCAGAGTTGTACAGCAGAAACGTGGTTACTTTGAGGTTGTGACAATTTGCCCCACACCGGGGTAAGTTGACACAGGGCATGGGGTAAAATGTCACACATTTAAAAAATCGCCATATCTTGCTTTGTCTAAAAGAAATAACATATTTAGCCAATATTTTGTTCTTGTAGTAGTTTCCTTGACTGGTCGTCGTGAAAGAATTATATATATGTAGAAATTCTTCAATGCTTTGGACCTAACAAGGAAAGCTGTAGGTTTTTCTTCAAAATAATGTTTATTTTTTTTCTATATAATATTTGTAAAATATGTGTTCACTTCTCCCAGCAATGCACCCACCTCCAGCCTATCTAAATAGTAGGACTAGGGAACTTCCAACCTATCTAAATAGTTGGACTAGGGAACTTCCAACCTATCTAAATAGTTGGACTAGGGAACTTCCAACCTATCTAAATAGTTGGACTAGGGAACTTCCAACCTATCTAAATAGTAGGACTAGGGAACTTCCAACCTATCTAAATAGTTGGACTAGGGAACTTCCAACCTATCTAAATAGTAGGACTAGGGAACTTCCAACCTATCTAAATAGTTGGACTAGGGAACTTCCAACCTATCTAAATAGTAGGACTAGGGAACTTCCAACCTATCTAAATAGTAGGACTAGGGAACTTCCAACCTATCTAAATAGTTGGACTAGGGAACTTCCAACCTATCTAAATAGTAGGACTAGGGAACTTCCAACCTATCTAAATAGTTGGACTAGGGAACTTCCAACCTATCTAAATAGTTGGACTAGGGAACTTCCAACCTATCTAAATAGTAGGACTAGGGAACTTCCAACCTATCTAAATAGTTGGACTAGGGAACTTCCAACCTATCTAAATAGTAGGACTAGAGAAATTCTTTCCTAAACTAAATGTTGCGCTTGGGGGACAGATATTTTCTGTATGTTAAGACTTTTTAGGTATCATCCTAAAAAAAAAGAATCAATAAAACAAATAATTATTAATATATAAATATTAAAATAAAAATGTGTTTTAAAATGCTTAATCTTCATTGGGGCAAATTGTCACAACTGTGACATATTACCCCAACCTGTGTGACAACCCGCCCTACAACAATTTACAGAACATGTATTTCAATAAAATATTTTTGGGTCGAGCTTTAAGAAAAAAAATCCATTTCAATGTGTAACTAATACACGGTCACATGAAGCAGTGTAATGTTGGACAATCATTTCAACAGTATAAGTGTTTTACAACAAAATTACGCAAAAATAAAATTCCACTTTCCGAACAATAAAAAACTAATGAGCCCTGATAGGTTTGATATATGAGAAAGTATCGACTTCACTTTATAACTATTTGTATATGTTTCCGTAAGCGTCTCAAATGTAGTTTCTCATTTTTGATAGCGCATCAAATTATACAGATATAGTGTTTGTGACAACTTGCCCCTGTGACTGTAAGCCCGACCTACTGGTTTTTTGTTTTTAATTCCGCCAATCATTCGAGTTTCAAAAATAGATTACATGTTCATGAATTAAAACTGATAATGTTTACATTTAAAAACTAGCTCAGTTTTACTGATACACTAAACATATATTTTAATTAGTAACTAAGCATTAAAAAAAGACAGAACATTATAACTTAAACATTTTACAAAGTCTTCACCTGTATAACGATCCACCCTCCCCCTTCAGTTTTAGCGTCACAGAGGAAAGGTTTGGGTATCTTGACCAAGGCGTAGTTATCAGAAATGCTCATTTGTCGGGTACAAAACTTAGACTACAAAGAGAAACAAAAAAGTTACATGTCTTTTTTTTTTTGGTATTGGCATTATAGAATTAAATATACAAAGAGCTAGCCTTTGTTTATTTTTCCGGCGTAGGCTCCGGCAAATGGAGAAATTGATATACTATGTATTATTAAAAAAAAGGATGTAAAAATTTTTATACCTAACTTACATTGACTCTTAATATAGATGGTCTTGGCAATGTATTGGGTCCTGCGCGAGTGCCACATCAGGGCCACATCAGGGCCACATCAGGGCCAAGAATTTTTGGACATTTGTACGATGGTGACAAAAGATTACCTTCGTAGCCCCTCCCCCCCCCCCACCATCCTTTGAGTCGTGCCACTTAGGCCGCCTCTGTTAACTCTCCTTCTATCCTTCTTCACTGTTTGCAAATTTGAACAGTTTTTTGTAAAGTACACAAGTCACTATTCTGCATTGAGATTTATTTGCCAGAAAACAAACCATTGTAAGACATCAACATATCAAGTCGGAAACAGTATACAGTGGACACTCTGGAAGCAATTACAAAAACCTGGACTTCGTAGATGACCTTACACGTGTCTCCCTCACACACAGGAGCTGATGCAGGGAAAGAGAAGCGGACAACTCTGCTAGACTGAGTCTCACCATAAACAGAGGACAAGAGAAGCGGACAACTCTGCTAGACTGAGTCTCACCATAAACAGAGGACAAGAGAAGCGGACAACTCTGCTAGACTGAGTCTCACCATAAACAGAGGACAAGAGAAGCGGACAACTCTGCTAGACTGAGTCTCACCATAAACAGAGGACAAGAGAAGCGGACAACTCTGCTAGACTGAGTCTCACCATAAACAGAGGAGAGGGAAAGATGTTTAAGAAAAAGGCTTCAAACAACGAACCCATCGCAGTCGAAGGTCAAGTGCTTGAAGAGATGGAAAGCTTCATATATATATATATATATATATATATATATATATATATATATATATATATATATATATATATATATATATATATGATACACTAAACATATATTTTAATTAGTAACGAAGCATTAAAAAAAACAGTATATATATTATATATATAATATATATATATATATATATATATATATATATATATATGATACACTAAACATATATTTTAATTAGTAACGAAGCATTAAAAAAAACAGTATATATATTATATATATTATATATTTTTTATTAAACAGTATATATATATATATATATATATATATTGTTATAACCCTATTCGCGACGCAATAGGGTTAACTGTGTGTGATCAGCTGACATTTGTGACACAGGCCAGAAATACAGTTTAGCGTGCTTTATCGAAGGGCAAGGGACAGAGCTGGCATGAACTTTACACGTGAATAGCGCCCGTGTTATGGTCATCTGATCATAAGGCTGGCAGACCAGAGACACAGTATGTAGGAAAGCGGCAGTTCAAGACCGCAGAGCGTTGAGACCGGGACTGTTAGTCAGCCATGTCGGTCCTGGTTGAGTCCTCCAGTGAAACGTACGAGTCCAGGAAGAGACAGTAGAGTTGATGAGTTTAGTACAGTGATATACAGTCTAACGTTGTAGTAGTTGATTGTGTTGCCAATTGTGTAGTATTGGCTGTTTTATTTGACCCTTATTAAAGTACCAGATAATTTCGAGCTCTTGTTGTCAGGTTCTTGATGCGTTAGATGTGCTGTGTTGTGTTTAGCAGTGTTTACAGAAGGCCTGATTAGGAGAGAATCGTAACAATATATATGTTTTTAGTGTGCTAGACAACCACGTGGGAACGGGTGCAGATAATTTAAAAAAAAAAAATGTTTTTAATGGGACGCCGTGGCTGAGTGGTTGGCTTCTGAACCTGATGTCCTGGGTCACAGAGGAAAGACTTGGGTTCTTTACAAGTTTGGGATTTTGAATTTCGCGATTTTTAGGGCGTTCCCCTAAACTCCAAATCAACTCTAACGGGTACCTGATTTAAGTTGTGGGAAAGTAAAGGTGGTTGGACATTGTTCTGGCGACATGAAACCCTGATTGTTAATCGTTGGCCAAAGAAACAGATGGCCTTCACATCATCTGCCCTATAGACCGCATGGCCTGAAGGGTAACCTTTTGTATTTGTTCTATTCTCTAATCATCTTGATATGTACTTTTAAAGAGGAACTCTGTTCTTCTTTCACTCAATTATCTCCGGCAAACTTTGGACAATGGGGTATACTTACGTATATTGCACTGCTCTGTAACACTATATTTACATTAATAGTTTAAATACTTACATTACCTTTGGTAGTGTACACGACTTTTGGGCGAATAGTTCTGTAGAGAAATTATTCAGGAAATATTTAAAAAATCATTACCATTTAAAACAGCGGTTCTCAACCTTTTTAGCTCCGCGACCCCCTAATACAATTTTTCACTAAGAGGCGACCCCCAACCATAATTATTTTTTTGTCATAGGTCTAGGTAAACGTGGAGGCGCAGTGGCTGAGTGGTAAAGCACTCGGCTTCTGAACCGGGAGTGCCGGGTTCGAATCCTGGTGAAGACTGGGTGTTTCAATTTCGGGATCCTTGGGCGCCTTTGAGCCCACCCAGCTCTAATGGGTACCTGACATTAGTTGGGGAAAAGTAAAGTAGTGCGGTTGATGGTTGTGCTGGCCACATAACACCTCGTAAAACCGTTGGCCTCAGGAACAGATGACCTATCTGACCTATAGACCATAAGGTCTGAAAGGGGAACTTTACTTTATTTTTACTAGGTAAATGTGATTTAGCTAATGTTATCAAATGGTTATCAACATGTATAGAACTAATATCCATGATGTTAACTAAATTGTTAGAAAGGTATCATATTTATGTAGTGTAAAATAAATTTGTGCTTTTATTTAAAAAAACAACAACAGATTTTATGATTTTTATTTATTTACTTTTCATTGCGTGTTTATAATACGTTACATAAATATTTTACAATTTTAAAAGTATTACTAATCATGGAAAACAATATTTTCAAACACGCCAAAGTCAGTGCGAAGGTTGAGCTTGTTTTTATTTCACTAGTTTAGGAATTCACATCAAGTTTATTTCTGTATTTAGACTTGATCGCTGACAGGCAAAAAAAAAACAACATGTTTCACAAAGATACAGTGTTGAAATTGGAAGAGGAAATCTCGAAAAATTCTCATAGAACAGAATGACTGCAAACATTTGGTATAGAATTGTGTCACTAACATTGAAGAGAAATATTTAGATGCATTGCTATTGACGTTGCTAACCTATGTCGAAGAATCATACAGTGAGTTACAATGGATTCTAATGGTGACTCATTCTTTACCAAACATTGACATCCAGACCGACATCAAAGCATACTTAGAGCACCATCTGTGCAGACACCATAGATATTTTCCCAAGTGGTCTTTTACTTTTTCAAACGAACCAACCTTGTTAGATACATCACTTTCTGTAGAGGTCGTTTATAGATGTTTGAAGAAAAAAATCTTTAAAATCGCCATTGTGTATGTATCGTAAAAATACCGGAACTAGTAATTGTGAACAGTGTATAAAACCTGTGGATTCGTCAAGCTGGATGCTAAGTATTGTACAAGAAGCAGATATCATTTCCTTAGTATCAAAAGACATGTCAGCTAATCTCCTGTGAATAGATTCATTAAGTATGCGAATTGCACTAAATGTGTTAATCAACTTTGCTCCAATCATAAAGAGCCATGTCTTTGGCCGCTGACAATAACTCCTTGATAATGGCGTGAGGTTTCAGAACTCTGGCGATTCTGAGAGCCACCAAAATAAGAAGTTTCATAGGCTGATATGTTTTAATTATGGTGCTTTCCATCTGAGTAAAGTCTAAATTTTATCAGGACTCAAAACTAAACTACTAAATATCGTAATCGTCAAAGCTCGGACGTATGTTCGACCTTATCACATACGGCAGGTCTCTGAATTACTGCTTAAAATATTGAAATTAAACTATACCTCATAATAATCATTCTATTTTCTTTTATTCACTTTCTTTTGTTCAAAGTCCATATCAAATTATTAATCCGTAATGAATTTTTTTCCATTGACTATAATACGATGGCATATTATAGACGTGAATAGATCTTCACCAAAGAAATGTTTGATCCTACAATGGTGTTTTGACGCGTTGGTGGACAGTAAATTCATTTGTTGAAAAAAATTATTCTGCAACAACGGAGACATGGTCTGCAACATCTAGTTTTAAATAACCATTATATATATATATATATACATATATATATATATATATAAAACAACAACAAAGAATAACCAATTTAAAAAAAAAACTTGTCTGCGTTCAAACAAGGATGATACATTGACTCAAGGTGCCCTCTGTATCCTCGGGCAGTATGATAGTGTTTATATTCCTCATCCACACTTTTTTTGTTTTCATTGAAGATTACAATTGACGATCGTTTCATAATTTGTTTGGTAATAATGTAATTTGAGTAATGTCCCTTATTTAAATCTATATCAACTATGGGACAAATATACTTGTTACAACACGCTAGAAACAAAAAAGAATTCCGAAAAAAAAAAGCCCCCCCCCCCCCCCAATTTTCCGATGGTCTTAAGCGACCCCCGGCAATAAGTGATTCGACCCCCAAAGGGGTCGCGACCCACAGGTTGAGAACCCCTGATTTAATGGACTATATTTACATATGTTGCCTGATGAGCATACACTTCTTATATTTATGTTGAGAATTAAAGAAACTAATTTGTAGGTTTACAAAAGAAGAAAAAAGACTAATTTTACAAAGTAATCTGGAAGTTTCTTCCAAACTATGGCATGCTTCTAAATGGAAGTAATATTATTAAGTGTTTTTGTATTAAAACTTACACAAAAAGTGCAGGGGGCCTTCACGTACTTAACTCCGACCCTGACTACAGATATGCATTAAGAATTGAAACTATAACGACAAAGAACACAATCACCTTATAAAAATACATATGTATCTAATATATATGTTCATGGCTTCTTCTGTATCTAAAGAAAGACAATGGATATTTATCTTATATATATATATATATACATGGCTACTTCTGCCTTTAAAGAAAGACAATAGATACGTCGAGATGAATCGCTGGTTTTAGTTTCATTGTTGAGTCAAGACAGACTCGGTTGTGACTAAATAAGACAAGTCTGAAGCGGCAAGGTGTGACACAGTTTGTGCACGTGATTGCAGCTGTTTAAGTGCTTTCTGATAGGGCGGCTTTCTTTCTCTTTCTCTTGTTTAATTAAAGCCACTTGATTCCTTTTGCTCTCGGCGAGGTAAATACCAGTACGCTGAGTCTGTCTCAATGCTGTCCAATCTGTATGGTTTATACAGGGTTGGTCCTGCAGATTGCGGGGCCCTATGCAAAACGGATGGCGCGGGGCCCAGTATGGGTGGGGAGAAGGATAATAAGTGAAAATTAAGATTTTGTATTAGAAAAGAAATTCTTCTTTGGCTTCGCATTTTATTCATACTTTACTAGGTACAAAATCGCGGTCAAATTTTTTGACAAAGCCATCTACAGTAGATGTTAGTTTTCCAACAAAAAGTCGATAAACATTCAGTTCTGCCTAATAGATTTACAATCGACAAGTAAAATATCGCTTTTGATTTTTTTCTTAGACTATATATATAGTCTATGATTTTTTTTTAAAGATAGTCAAGATAGATTTAGATCTATATTTCATCTATATACCAGTGACTATTAAAGTTTTGTTTTGGTTGAGATTCGTCCTATTATTATAATTTTAATTTATACTAACTGGACGATGCCTTTTTTTTTAATGCGTGTAGGATTGGAGTTTTCCAAAATGAATGACACCCTAAAATGACGATTAGGCCTATGTCTTTTTTAAGGAGATTTTTATAGTTTTAGGAGATTTTCATGACTTATTTGTATATTTTTAGCAATTTCTGGAGAATTCTAGGAGTACTTGCATCCTGTGTAATAATAAGTTAATTAAAATGGCTTTATTTAATAATTTACACCTATAATTAGAGCGGGGCCTATGAATGTTCAGGTCTCACTGCGGCCGCATAGGTCGCAGTGACCTAAAACCGGCCTCGGGTTTATATATTAATATATATAAAATAAAAAGCACAACATTTTACATAAATAAAAACACAGGAAAAAATACCGTGTATGGCGAATGCATAGAAAAGCAGTATGCCTAAACACACAGCGACATTGATTTCTGACTTCATAGCTTTCTGTCTATGTTGTAAACTAACTGGGGACGACTCTTCGTTCAAATCAAGTATTGAGAGCTTATTTACAGCATTACGCAAAACAAGAGGCGGCGCCTCAGGAGGACAAAATTTTCAAGGGTGGTGACTTTTGAGTACAAAAAAAATGTCATTTTTTTACAGCTAGGGATTTTAATGAAGAAAGGAAGAGGAAAATATAACGAGGATTCCATATGTACAGCACACAGACCAATCTTTCTCAAAGTCAGACAAAAATTAGAATACATTTTTTTAAAATTTTAAGGTCACTTGATTGTTCGAAATTTCTCTACCCGGAGGCGGATCCTTGAAAAGCAAGCTTTTTGGTGTTTCTGGCGTACAAAAGAAAGAAAGTTCTGATAAGCTAGTTTTTTTTTTTTAATGTTTAGTACTAAAGAATCAGATTTTTAAAGCTGTGACTTGACTTGTTCCAATGTAAAAGCGAAATGTCAGGAACACCCATGTGGGTGATATATTGTTTCAGACAGATCAGAAATGTCAGGGACACACATGTGGGTGACATATTGTTTCAGACAGATCAGAAATGTCAGGGACACACATGTGGGTGACATATTGTTTCAGACAGATCAGAAATATCAGGGACACACATGTGGGTGACATGTTGTTTCAGACAGATCAGAAATATCAGGGACACACATGTGGGTGACATATTGTTTCAGACAGATCAGAAATATCAGGGACACACATGTGGGTGACATATTGTTTCAGACAGATCAGAAATATCAGGGACACACATGTGGGTGACATATTGTTTCAGACAGATCAGAAATATCAGGGACACACATTTGGGTGACATATTGTTTCAGACAGATCAGAAATATCAGGGACACACATTTGGGTGACATATTGTTTCAGACAGATCAGAAATGTCAGGGACACACATGTGGGTGACATATTGTTTCAGACAGATCAGAAATATCAGGGACACACATTTGGGTGACATATTGTTTCAGACAGATCAGAAATGACAGGGACACACATGTGGGTGACATGTTGTTTCAGACAGATCAGAAATATCAGGGACACACATGTGGGTGACATGTTGTTTCAGACAGATCAGAAATATCAGGGACACACATGTGGGTGACATATTGTTTCAGACAGATCAGAAATGTCAGGGACACACATGTGGGTGACATATTGTTTCAGACAGATCAGAAATATCAGGGACACACATGTGGGTGACATGTTGTTTCAGACAGATCAGAAATATCAGGGACACACATTTGGGTGACATATTGTTTCAGACAGATCAGAAATATCAGGGACACACATTTGGGTGACATATTGTTTCAGACAGATCAGAAATGTCAGGGACACACATGTGGGTGACATATTGTTTCAGACAGATCAGAAATATCAGGGACACACATTTGGGTGACATATTGTTTCAGACAGATCAGAAATGCCAGGGACACACATGTGGGTGACATATTGTTTCAGACAGATCAGAAATGTTAGGGACACACATTTGGGTGACATATTGTTTCAGACAGATCAGAAATATCAAGGACACACATGTGGGTGACATATTGTTTCAGATAGATCAGAAATATCAGGGACACACATTTGGGTGACATATTGTTTCAGACAGATCAGAAATATCAGGGACACACATTTGGGTGACATATTGTTTCAGACAGATCAGAAATATCAGGGACACACATGTGGGTGACATATTGTTTCAGACAGATCAGAAATATCAGGGACACACATGTGGGTGACATATTGTTTCAGACAGATCAGAAATATCAGGGACACACATTTGGGTGACATATTGTTTCAGACAGATCAGAAATATCAGGGACACACATTTGGGTGACATATTGTTTCAGACAGATCAGAAATATCAGGGACACACATGTGGGTGACATATTGTTTCAGATAGATCAGAAATGTCAGGGACACACATTTGGGTGACATATTGTTTCAGACAGATCAGAAATATCAGGGACACACATTTCGGTGACATATTGTTTCAGACAGATCAGAAATATCAGGGACACACATTTGGGTGACATGTTGTTTCAGATAGATCAGAAATATCAGGGACACACATGTGGGTGACATATTGTTTCAGACAGATCAGAAATGTCAGGGACACACATTTGGGTGACATATTGTTTCAGACAGATCAGAAATATCAGGGACACACATTTGGGTGACATGTTGTTTCAGATAGATCAGAAATGCCAGGGACACACATTTGGGTGACATATTGTTTCAGACAGATCAGAAATGTCAGGGACACACATTTGGGTGACATATTGTGTCAGATAGATCAGAAATGTCAGGGACACACATTCCGGTGACATATTGTTTCAAATAGATCAGAAATGTCAGGGACACACATTTGGGTGACATATTGTTTCAGATAGATCAGAAATGTCAGGGACACACATTTGGATGACATATTGTGTCAGACAGATCAGAAATATCAGGGACACACATTTGGGTGACATATTGTTTCAGATAGATCAGAAATGCCAGGGACACACATTTGGGTGACATATTGTTTCAGACAGATCAGAAATGTCAGGGACACACATTTGGGTGACATATTGTGTCAGATAGATCAGAAATGTCAGGTACACACATTTCGGTGACATATTGTTTCAAATAGATCAGAAATGTCAGGGACACACATTTGGGTGACATATTGTTTCAGATAGATCAGAAATGTCAGGGACACACATTTGGGTGACATATTGTGTCAGATAGATCAGAAATGTCAGGGACACACATTTGGGTGACATTTTGTTTCAGATAGATCAGAAATGTCAGGGACACACATTTGGGTGACATTTTGTTTCAGATAGATCAGAAATGCCAAGGACACACATGTGGGTGACATATTGTTTCCTATAGATCAGAAATGCCAAGGACACACATTTGGGTGACATATTGTGTCAGATAGATCAGAAATGCCAAGGACACACATTTGGGTGACATATAGTTTCAAATAGATCAGAAATGCCAAGGATGATTCCGTTTAATTTCAGTCCCTGACACGGTGCCATCCGGATCTTTGAAACTTCTGCACACGATGAGGCTGCAGAGGCTGCTGAGGCTTGGTTCCATTTGAAGCAAATCGGGCTGTGACATGCGGGTTGTAAATTTATATGGCCCCCGTGGTCAAAATAGGACTGGGCCCTTGGCATTACTTGTGATACTGTTCCGAAATTAGGCAAATCAATTTTTGTTGTTGGTAAACCCTTTTCAGAGCAAACACTTCAGAGAGAATCTTGCAGAATCGTAATTATAACTGTCAACACACAGGTTTTTGTTTTTTACTTCTACACCATTATATGGTTATTAAATCACTTTTTATGATTATTGATTCACTCTTCGTGATTAGTGATTCACTCTTCATTATAAATGATTCGCTGTGTCATTCACTTTTTATTATTAACGGTTCCCTCTTTATGATTAATTCATTCTTCATAATTAATTCATTCTACATGACTAATTATTCACTTTTCATGATTAATCATTCACTCATCGTGATTATGGGGGCGCGGTGGCTGAGTGGTTAAACGCTCGGTTTCCGAACCTTGGATACTGGGTTGGAATCTCCATGAAGACTGTGATTTTCAATTTCGGGATTTTTAGGGCCTGCGGAACCACGCAACTCTAAAGGATACCTGACTTTAGTTAGGGAAAGCAAACGCGGTTTATCGTTGTTCTGGTCTAATGACACCTTACTCGTTAACCGTTGGCCGTAGAAACAGATGACCATAACATTATCTGACCCTCAGATTGCAAGGTCTGAAAGGGGAAATTACTTACTTTTTTACTTTAAATCGTGACTATTGATTAATTGTTTATGATTACCGACTCATTTTTTATGACTGATTATTTACTTATCCTAATGATTTATTGTTCACGATGAACATTTCATTATTCATAATAATTGATTAGCTCTTCGTGATTAGCTCTTCATTCCTTATGATAAATGATCTACTCTCAAAGATTAAATATTTATAACTAGACATATGCTACCCGCGACCCGCGGGTCTTTATTTGCGCATTACTTTCGATATAGTCACTGAGAGTGTTTTGTAAACAATAAAACGAAATAATAATGTAATAAGTAAAGCGAATGTGTCAATGTAAAAATAGTGTGAATGAAGCTATCAAATCAGAATAGCTAATAGGCTTAAATCCATTTTTTTAAAAATTAAAACATTTGCTTGTAGGCCTACATATATTTGATTAAAATTTGAGATGAATAGACTAAATTTTGTATGTTCATGTGTATAAAGTAGATCTTCAGGTAGACATAGATCTAAATCTACACTAATCTAGAGTTAAACATTGGCTTTAATAGACTATTGAGTTCATTCTGTGCTACGCATGCGTGAACTTTTTTTCATGAATGAATATAGGCCTATCTCAACACGGCTACGCAGCTTTAGCGAACAGAGAACGAATATATTAAAAATGCTTTAGAAAAACAAATTTGAATGTTAATTTGATTAAAATATGAAATGAATGGACAATAATTAGTATGTTTATGTGTTAAAGCATAAAAATATCTTTGCGAAAAGAAGTTTTATCATCTTAGAGTTCAATAAGTGTTTTAGACCTAGGCCTAGGAATAGACTCAGTAGAGAGATGTGTTAATGTGTAACCATTTGGTAATGTCTAATGAAATATTGTTCGCCAGGAAATCTGTAGTCACAGATATCAGGAACTAATTAATGTAAAAAATGCTTTTGGATAATCTAGTGGATTGAATTTAGATGTATGTTAAACGTAGCTAATGATCCTTTCACGTTATTTTTCTTTCGCTACGAAAATAAAATTAGTTTTGCGAAAATGGGTTTACCCGGAGCCGATACATACATATCTATTAAAAACGAAAAGAGCGATAGCTTTGTTAAATGAATGGGATTATAAAGTGAACAATTAAACGAAATAATGTTTAGTACGCGATTAATGAATGAATATAGATCTAGGCCTATCTCAACTCGGCTTCGCAGCTTTCGTAGACAAATGTAGCTTTAGAAAACCAAATTTGAATGTTTATTTGATCAAAATATGAAATGAATGGACTTTAATTAATATGTTTATGTGTTAAAGTATAAAAATATCTGTGCGAAGAGAAGTTTTATCATCTTAGAGTTGAATTAGAGTTTTAGATCTAGGGATGGGATTATAAAGTAAACAATTAAACGAATTAATATTTAGTACGCGATTCATTACGGAATTGTCTAATGAAAGAATGTTCGTCAGGAAATCTGTAATCACAGATATAAGGAACTAATTAATGTAAAAAATGCTTTTGAAACACAAAATTGAAGGTTAATTTTATTATATAATGAAATCAATGGATCTTCTTTTGTCTTTTCACGTGTCAAAGTAAAAAACTATCTGCGCAAAGTGTATTTCTTAAAATTAGATCTAGGTCTAAATCCTTTCTATCTTTTCTAATGTCAACATTGTAGACATGGCCTAGATCCCCAAAATACTATAGCTGTAATAGAGTCGGACAACATTATTTTTTTTTTAGGGTCTTACGTTTGTTTTAGGGCTACAATACATACACTAAGGTCTAAGTTGGTACCCAAGAAACATTCCTGCCAAGTTTTATCAAGATTGGTCAAGCGGTTTTGATGTCTATAAGTAACATACATACATACCCCTCACATTCTACTTTATAATATAGATTTATTACTTATGATTCACTATTCATGATTAATTATTCACTCTTTTTGGTTAATAATTCAATCTTTGTTGTTTAAGTATCACGAATCATGATTCACCTATCGCGTATTGTGATTCATTACATAAACCTGAGCTCTTAAGCTATGTTGACGAACTTTTACAAAACGTAAAGATCTTAGAAAGAATACAAAAAGAGGCGGCCCCGACTGACCATAGATAAGAAATATTTATTAAAGTTCTTAAATAAAATGAGAACAAGCAAAGTCCTAGATCTTTAAATCAGGCAAATAAAAGTCTAAAAAATGTGCGTGTATATATCCTTTACTCGATACGATTAATTTGTGTATACAAGTCCTATACTCAAATATGCATATATATAATTCTTTTTATGGCTCTACACTTTGGACAAGAAGAAGAAGAAAAGGAAAGATCACTCTTTTATTTCTGAGGTTAGAGTTATCCCACGAAAAAACAAGGGGAGAACAAGTAGTACACAAACGGATGGCTCGTACAATTCATGAAAGACATTGGTACTTATACCAGTAATGAGATGAAATGAAATATAAGTCAACATAGAGATTTCAATCATTTACCGTTTGTATGTTTTTTTAATTTATATTCTGAATCACTTTTTAAATATTGAAATCTAGTGGTTAAGCAAGAAAATTAAATGTAACCTACTATCACTGGCGGATCCAGGGGGGGGGGGGGGCGGTAGGGGCGATCGCCCCGAAGGGGGGGGGGGGGCGGACGAATTTTAGTATAGAAGTCACACAATTTGTATACGAATTTATTACTTATGTTAATAATATATACTAATTATTTATATTTCAAACTATTTTTAGATTATTTCGCCCCCCCTCTAGTATGTTGACCGATTAGGTGGGGTCGGGAGGGGGCGATAGCATCAATCCGCCCCCCCCAACCATAAACTTTTGAGTTGGGGGGGCGGTCCAATTTATTTGTAGAAATCACAGCTTGCCAAAAGAATCAATTAAATATCTATATGATTAAAACTTGTTATTGATATTTTAACCGATCTTTATATTATGTCGTTCCCCTGTTGTCCGATTGGTGTGTGTGTGGGGGGGGGCGAAACCTCTACTGCCCTTCCCACCTAAACCCTTTGAGTGGGGGGGGGGCGGTCCTACTTTTATGGAGAAATCATAGTTTGTGAGCAAGATTAGTTGCATTGATATATAAATTTGATATTATGTCGCTCTCCTTCAGGTATCTTGGCCGATTCGGTGGGGTAAGGGGGGGGGCGATTGCATGTACTGCCCTCCCCGCTCTAGCCCTCTGAGGGGGGGGGGGCGGTCATATTTTTATGGAGGAATCATAGTTTGTGAACAAAAATAGTTGAATTTCTATATAATTGATATGTGATACCATTTGTATATTATGTCGCACCACACTCTAATCTCAAATTTTATGATTAGTAAATATAAAAGGAAAAAGGTGGAAGGGGCGATACATGCCATCTCCTTTCCCTTATCGGACAAAGCAATAATTTTTCTTTTTGTATTATAGTTAAGAAATTACAAAATGTAAAAAAAAATCAGCCACTAATATAATTTATTCTTTAATGCCAAATGCAATCATTAGCAGAAATTATAAAAAGGAGCGAGGATAAATCGTTTTCATTCTACCGCCCCTCCCATTTCCAGACAGAGTTTATGTAATTTCACATGAATTTATCATAATTATTTTAAGAAAGACTTTGCTTTGGAAAAGTTAGAATTCAAACAAAAATTTTCAGTATAAGAGTCACGATTGAGATGAGTAGCCTTTTTTCCAACCTCTACTCAATCTAATATTTTTCTAGTTAAATTAGGGACTATAACTCACAATTTATGCTTGAATTTTATTGAATATTATTTATTGCATTTTTTTTCGGCGGCGATCCTCAAAGCCTTAATCTAAATATGTGGGGTATCTGATCTTTTCAAGGAACAAATCGGTTTTATTTGCAATGTATTAAGGGCGTATACATTCAAATTAGAATATTTTTCTAGTACCATATTATTCAAAAGGTCCTTTTTTTAATAGGATGAATAATGAGCTTTAGGTAAGGAGAATGTGTTTCTTCAGCGAAGAATGCAAGAAAACGCTTTTAGCGTCGGGGCTTCGCCCCGAAAATCACTGATGAATAGTGAGCTGTAGTTGTCAGGAGCAGGCGTTTCTGCAGTGAAAAATGCAAGAAAATGCTTTTTGGAGTCGGGGCTTCGCCCCGAACTACACTGATTAATAATAAGCTGTAGATGTCAGGAGAATGCGTTTCTTCTGTGAAGAATGCATGAAAACGCTTTATGCGTCGGGGCTACGCCCCGAAAATCACTGATGAATAGTGAGCTGTAGTTGTCAGGAGCAGGCGTTTCTGCAGTGAAAAATGCAAGAAAACGCTTTTTGGAGTCGGGGCTTCGCCCCGAACTCCACTGATGGATAAAGAGCTGTAGATGTCAGGAGAATGCGTTTCTGCAGTGAAGAATGCATGAAAATACTGAGAAATACTGCTTATTTATTCTTATATATTTATATATATATATATGTGCTGTACGCACGTTTATGTATAGGGTTAGGGTTTACTGTGCGTTAGGGTTAGGGTTTGAAAAAAAATCGCCCCCCCCCACTCCAAAGTTCTGGATCCGCTAGTGCCTACTATAGATACTAACATTATTGCAATGTTTTTGAAGGAATATTAAAGGTCAAATCAGATTTCAAATAGCTTTTTTTTTTTTTTTTGCAATCTAAACGTGACGGGCAGACAGAACGCAAAAAAAAAAAAGTAAGCGGCTTTTAGCCTGACAGGGGCTCTAAAAAGTATAAAATCTGATGATTTAATTTTTTTTGAGGGGATTAGTTTAGTAATATGTGGGCGCGGCAGTCACGTTACTGTAGGAAAGTCTCTGCATAAAACATTGATTGTAAAAGTATGTGTGACATTTACATACAAAGTGAATTCTTAGCCTATAGTATTTCCTATATACGCAAACATATAAGTTTTCTTTTAATTTTAATAGGTAGTGTACTTAAAAATGGCAATTATTTCCAATGATGATATATCGGAGCCAAGTAAGTAGACCATAACACCCACGTCTAGTCAAATTATTTTACATCTTACGTTGGAAGGTTGTACGTTTTAACAATCAGTCGTAAATTTGTAGTTTTGCGCAAATCTAGTCTATTTTATTTTAATCCGAGATTCAAGCAGTGCTAACACTAATCTTCGGATAGAGCGACAACAAACCAAATGCATGTCAACTAATTTTTAAAGCCGGATTATCTAAAGCATACTTTATGACAATAAAAGAACATGTTGATAGACAGCTAATGTGTAATTCGAAATGATAATATGGTTTACAATAACTGAATTTGGAGTTGGCAGCTGCTGAATATAAAATCTAGAAAATACAATAAACATGCAGCAATACAATTTTAAATATGAAAAAGGACTGTTGCTAACTATTCTAGGTACTCATTGGTTTTTAGTGTCTCTCGTAAGGGGGAAAGCATCAATTGGATTTGTGTAAAATGTCCGTCTGTCACACTTAGATCCTACGCAGCCCCTGTAGCCTCATCGTGTCAGGGCCGGTCATAGCATTTGCGGGGCCCTATGCGAAAAGGATTGCGATGGGGCCTAGTCTAGGTAGCGAAAAACATAATGTCAAAATTAAGATTTTGTAATAGAAAATACATTTGTCTTTGCAATAATTTTTTATTAAATGAAAGCTGACAATGTCGTTTTTTTTTATCGCGCGTAAAATTGGCATCCCAAAATGACACTTTTGTCTATTTTTCAGATTTTTTTTGAGTTAGTTTTTTTTTATTTCATGATATTTCCTTGACTTTTTGGTATACTTTACAACTACCGGAGATTTCCAGATGCCCCTGAAAAAATCAGGAAGCCAAGGAAAACCTGCTATTTTATAAATGTTATAATGTTTTAATTTAATAAGTTACACCAAGAATTAGCGTGGGGCCTATGAAAGTGCGGAACCCACTGCGACCGCATAGGTTGCAGTGGCCTAAGTCCGGCCCTGCATCGTGTGCAGAAGTTTCAAAGATCCGGATGGCATCGTATCAGGGGACATGGACTAAAAATGACCGACATGTCTGACTGCAGTCATCCTTGACATTTGTGATCTATTTGAAATAATATGTCATCCAAATGTGTGTCCCTGACATTTGTGATCTACTTGAAACAATATGTCATCCAAATGTGTGTCCCTGACATTTCTGATCTATTAGAAACAATATGTCACCCACATGTGTGTCCCTGACATTTCTGATCTGTCTGAAACAACATGTCACCCAAATGTGTGTCCCTGACATTTCTGATCTATCTGAAACAATATGTCACCCAAATGTGTGTCCCTGGCATTTGTGATCTATCTGAAACAATATGTCATCCAAATGTGTGTACCTGACATTTCTGATCTATCTGAAACAATATGTCATCCAAATGTGTGACACATACATTTCGTTATTAAAATGGAACATGCCAATGACGTTAAAAAAAACACGTCCAACTTGCCATCTTAATAAAAATCACAATAGAATAGCTTTCAAAATCTGATACTTTCTTTGTTAAAATAAAACAAGATTACAAAGAGAGTTTGTAACTTAAAGGTGGACCCAATCGAGTTCCCTGAATGGACCAGGAATATTCAAGCCTTAGTCTTGTTTTCATCGTTGAAATTTTAAAAAATAAAATAAAATCGTTTGGCGCTAAAATAATATTAATTGTAATAGAATCAAATTAATTTTTCTCTTTTAAATTTTTAATCTTTAAAAATGAATTTTTATCAAACAAAAGTACATTTTGATTTAGAAGTTGTTGTTTTTTTTTTAAATATATTCATTAAGCAAAGTTACCTTTCAGCCCTAACGGTCTATGGGCAAATGGTGTATAGGTCAACTGATTCTATGGCCCACGGTTAACGAGGGTGTCATGTGGCCAGCACGACGATTAACCACTTTACTTTTCCCCAAATAATGTCAGATATACATTAGAGCAGGTTGGACTCAGAGGTGTCCTGAAGATCCCGAATGTAAAAATCACAGTCATCACCAGGATTCGAACCTTGGATCTAGAACTAAATCTAGAGTCTAGACATAGATCTAGAAATAGATCTAGAATCTAGACTAGATCTAGAATCTATACTAGATCTAGAATCTAGACTAGATCTAGAATCTATACTAGATCTAGATCTACAATTTTGATAAAGAATTTAGATCTAGACTATAATTCGTATGTCTAACTAACACGTTTAATCTTAAATTTAACAAGGCCTAGACCAATATTATGACCAGGATTAGAAGGCCTTATGGTACCAGGTAAAGGTGTACTATGCTGTACATACTCGATTAGCTTTTTAATGTAATACTTTTATTTACATAATAAATATATCTGCATCCCCTAAGCAGTTAGACGAAAAGCTAATGCCTTAAAATTACAATTTTGCTCTAATATAAAACTATCTAGATCTGGGCTCTTTTTAGACTTATTTAGACTGTCAAGTGCATAGAAAGGATATGTAAAAATTGCGTGCTATAAAAATAATTCGTTCCAGCTAAAGCGAAGTTCCTATCAAAACAGTTTTTTTTTAAAAAGAACATTTAAATCAGTATTTTATTCGATTGGTTAGTTAATAAATAAATAAAATATTTTATGCAACTTACCTCCCCATAAGTTTTCATTTAAAAGTGGTGTATTTTTTAATTTTTTTTTTTTTTTGGAAAATCTGTTTGCATAGTTAATTTATAAAATTAAATGTTTTACTTTCGGAAAAGAAAAAAAAGTAGCCGTTGCATGAAAACTTAGAATGATCTAAAATATCATGATGTCCGATTTTCATTTTCTCTTTCAGTTTCTGAGGACTAAGCGGGACGGACAGACGGACTGAGAGACAAAACTAATAGCGTCTATTCCCCTTTCGGGGACGCTAAAAATATCTTTTCAACACTTACTTTCTTATGTACGCCGGATATACCAAAAACTTTGCTTTTCTGGATCTGCCTTCGCGTATAGATAATCTCCAATAATCAAGTGACCTTATATTGCTAAAATTTTTACTTCTATTTTTTTTTCTGACTTTCCTGAGAAAGATTGGTCTTTGTGCTGTACACATGGAATCCTCGTAGAATTTTTCTCTTCCTTTCTTCATTAAAATCCCTAGCTGAAAAAAATGACAATTTTTTACTCAAAAGTCACCGCCCTTGAAAATTTTGTCTTTCTGAGGCGCCGCCTCTAGATTTTTTGTAATGCTGTAAATAAGCTTTCAAATACTTGATTTGAACGAAGAGTCGTCCCGAGTTAGTTAACAAACATGAAGATACAAATCAATGCAACTGTGTGTCTAGGCTTACTGCTTTTCTTTACATTCGCCATACACGGTATCTTTTTTCTGTGTTTTTATCCATGTAAAAGTTTGTGCTTATATATTTATATAGTGTTTGCACCTCAAGTAAGCATTAATGGCCAACCACTAGAAATTGTTGATCACTTTTGTTACCTTGGCTCCATCATATCCAACAACATTCTACTGGATAAAGACATTAACAACAGGATAGCCAAGGCAATGGTCACCATGTCACGGTTGCAGAAAAGAGTATGGGACAACAATGCAACATATTGCTGACTAGCAGTACTAAAGCCCTAGTCTACAGGACCTGTGTTTTGAGCACATTGCTGTACGGAAGTGAAACATGGTCAACCTACTCATGGCAGGAAAAAAAAAAGCTGAATGTCTTCCACCTCCGATGCCTAAGGCGGATCTTTAAAATAAGGTGGCAAGATAAGATAACCAATGAGGAAGTGCTACGAAGAGCAGGGTGCCAGGAAGTCCGCTCTGTCCGCTCAGCAGCGGATGCCTTGGTTGGTATGGCCACGTTCGTAGAATGCCAGTAGGTCGACTTCCACAGGACATTCTGTTAGGTGATCTAATAGAAGGCAGGAGAACAGCTGGTTGCCCACTTTTACGTTATACGGATGTATGCAAACGCGACATGAAGCTCTTCAAAATCGACACTAGCACCTGGGAAGAGGTGGCACTGGAGAGAGCATAAAGGAAGGGTCACAGATTGCAGATATCATACACAACAGAAGCAGAAAGAAGGGTGAAAATGCAACGGCGCCTGGTGATTATATATGCCCAACCTGCGATGGCAGCTGTGTATCAAGGATTGGCCTCACACAAGTTGTTGCAAAGGGAAAAGATCGTCTCTCGAGACGTAAAATGCCACATACAGACATAGACAGATATTTATATACAAATCGAAAATCATTGAGACAGACTCAGCGTACTAATATTAACCTCGCCGAGAACAAAAAAGTGGCTTTAATTAAACAAGAGAATAAGAAAGAAAGCCGCCCTAGCATCTAGCCCTAAAACAGGGGCATTCACGTGCACAAACTGTGCCAAACCTTGCCGCTACAAGAGTATCTTATTTAGTCACATCCGATTCTACCTTGACTCAAGAATGAAACCAAAACCAGCGATTCATTTCGACGAATCCATTTTCTTTTTTTTTAAGATAAGGAGCCATGCATATATATTAGATACCATGGGCGTAGCCAGGATTTTTGTCGGGGGGATGGTAGGGGGATTTCGCTCCCCCCCCCCTGCTAAAAATAAATTATATATATATATCTATATCTTGTGCTTAGCTAGAATACACAAAATCAAAGCAAAAAAATTAGTCACTTAATTCCGACTCCCCCCCCCCCGGGGGGATTTTATTTCGGGCAGGGGGGGTTTAAACCCCAGCCCCTGGCTACGCTCATGTTAGATACATATCCATAGTCTTTCTTTAGAGACAGAAGGAGCCTTATATATGTATATGTATAGATAGGCATACCTATATATAGATTTTTATCGTTATATTTTGAATTTTAATGCATATCTGTAGTCAGGGCGGTAGTTAGGTATATGAAGGCCCCCTGCACTTTTTTTGGTGAAAGTTTTTAATAATACTTCTATCTAGCAGCATGCCATATTTTTAAAAGAAAGTACCATATTAGTTTTTAAAATTAATCTTATTTTCTACTTTTGTAGACATACAATTTTTTGGGGGGTTGTCAACATAATCATAAGTAATGAATGATCTTTAATTACCAGAGATCTATGACTTTTAAAATGGTAATGATTTTTTAATATTTCCTGAATAATTTCTCTACAGAACTATTCGCCCAAAAGTCGTGTACACTACCAAAGGTAATTTAAAGTATTTAAACTATTAATGAAATATGTAAATACATAATTCCAACAGTGCAATAACCGAAAGTAAAACCTGGTGACCCAATGTCTGAAGTTTGCCGGAGATACTATTATGAGTGAAGGATAAACAGACTTTACAAGTAGTTATCACGAGATGATAGAAAAGCCCCCCCCCCCCCCTCAGACCACGCGGTCTGTTTCTTTGGCCAAAGGTAAACAAGCAGGGCGTCATGTGACCAGCACAACGACCAACCGCCTTTACTTTCCATCAAGGATGATGAAGGATAAAAGGAGAGTTATCAGAGGCGACCCTAGTTGCTGGCGAGTGGGGCAAGCACCCCATCACCTCGCCTTAAAAAAAAAGGGGGGGGGGCGGTATGAAGATAAACTTTAAACCCCATCGCACAAATTTTAAAAAATACTTGGCCCTGATATGACATTCACCTAGGGCGCCATGAATTACCAAAACCGTCTAGGGAGATTTTTCTGTAATCAGAGAAGGATGTGGAGGCCAGAGTAAAAAAAAAAAGGAGGGGGGGGGGAGAAATGTGTTGTTGGGCACAACAATTATAATTTGCTTTTTTGTTAATAATACAAAGTATATCAATTTTCCCACTAGATGTAGCCTACGCCTGAAAAAAAAAAGACAACAACAAAAGCTATATCTTTATAGATTTAACTCCATTATGCAAATACCCAATAACCATTTATTTTGTTTCTCTTTTTAGCCGAACTTTTGTACGCGTAACATGAACATTGCCGAGAAATATGCCTTTATAAAGAGACCCAAGCCTTTCCTCTGTGACACTAAAACTGAAGGGGGAGGGTGGATCGTTATACAGGTGAAAACTTTAAAATAATTGAAGATATGAAGTTTAAGACATGTTTAGTGTATCATTAGAACTGTGCAAGTGTTTATATGTCAAAATTCTCTGTTTCAATTCATTAACATGTAAACAATTTTTGAAACTCGAATAATTGGCGGAATTTCAAAATAATATTTCAAATTGTCTTAGAGCAAGGGTAGGCAGCCCTTTGTAACCGAGGACCGCATTAATAAAATTTGGAGACTTGGCGGGCCGCATATTATATATATATATGAGAAATTAAAATAAGAGTTAGCAATTTCTTGAACTAATTTTACGAATTTTTTATTTTTTTTATTTCAGTTTTGTCCATTGACATCCATCATTTCAACACGAATGTATAGTAGTACTTAATATGAAATATATAACTGTTTACTCTCGTGCATAATGTTCCGGAACCATGGAACTAGCTTACTAGTTGTTGTTTTTCTTGTGACTACTGTCAAATTATCTTCAATAAGCATCGACCTGTTCTAACACTTAATAATTTTCAAACAAAAAGATGAATGTGGTTGCTATACAGCTTCTCGCACCCATAAAACTCCCGCCAAGGAACTGTCTATAACTTCTCTTTCAGGTCATAATTTGCTTGGATGTATGTCATCTGGAGCTGAATCAGGTGAACTGAGGCTATTGAAAACTGGTTTCAATTTCTTGACGTCTTAAAATTTGTTTTAAAATTCCACAATCAAGGAATCCAAATAGGTCTTGTACTTTTCAACCATTTCACTAGAAATAGTTTCACCTTTCAGCTAATGTAAAATGATAAAGCCTAAATTCACTTGCTGGCCTCAAGAAATGGAATATCTTTGTTTGAAAAGATTTAAGATGCATGTACATTTCATATGCAAACAACAAATTGCAATGCTTCCGATGATAAACATGAAGTCTGTCTTCAACTGTTCATTAGAAATATTAGTAACAAAGTCACAGTCAATGTCCATCAAGGAACCTTACAATTTCTTCCTTGAGATTCCATATTGATCTAATGATTGGCCAGCGAATACTACTGTGTTACCGAACATCAGAATGTTTTAATTCCAAATCTTCACGTACTTTTTGGAACTGTCAGTCGGGGCCGGCCTTGGATACTTGGAGGGCATAGGCGAAGTGAATTTGGTGGCCCCGAATAAAATATAAAAATACAAAATAAAGGGAAAAAACTAAAATTATGCAATTTATTAAAGACCTAGTTTACTTCAAACAATAACATTGAATTCAAGTTTCGCTGTTCCTTCTCTATACATCAAAGTGCATTTCCTGTGCGAGGCCCCCAACAATCATGGACCTTAGCAGTATACTTTGACTATGCCTAGGGACGGCCCTGTGTATAATACATAATTAATTTGCAATATGCATAGTATTTATAGCAACACAATTCGTCTAAATTCAGTGTAGCTTTTTGTAAACTTTCATGTTACTAGTTTATGGTTGGGATATTTTCTTTATTTTAAGAATTAAAAAGGTTGTTTTTCTCAGTCAAAGCTCCATCAGTTGTTACCTATGCCATCTTGTACAAGCCAACCCAACTCTTTCAACACAGCTCTTCATAGCATTGAATAAATACTGGCATGGGCTTATGTCTTCTACTGAATTTATCGAAATATTGCTATTAAATATGTTCGTTTACTTTAAACTTTTTATAAGGACGTTTAGAGACAACGTTTCTTTAGCCTCTTCATTATAAGTGATAAGAATCAAAAGTTTCAATAATTCATGTCATGGGCGTAGCCAGGGGGGGGGGGGGGGGGGGTTCGGGGTTCAAACCCCCCCCCCCCCCCCCAAAATGAAATTCCCCCCCCCCCCCGTTGTTGGGGGGGGAGACGGGCTTTAGTGACTGATTTTTTGCTTTGATTTTGTTTATTTAGGTGAGATTTTAATACTAAACTATCACCTGGCCCAGCGCAGCTAAGGGGGTTTTGAGTTTAAAAACCCCTAACAGGGGTTTTTGCAGTTAAATCCCCCTTTTCTATAAAACAAAGCAAAAAAAAAAATGCAAAAAAAAAAAAAAAAAAAATAGAAAATTACACACTATAAAATCTATGAGCGTAGAAAAGGGGTTTTGAGTTGAAACCCCCGCCAGCGGGGTTGGAAGCTAAAAAATACATCTTCAATGTAAAAAAAAAGCAAATTACGCACTCAAAATGCTATGAGCGTTGCCAAAAGTGGTTTTGAGTTTAAATCCCCCTTCAGAAGGGTTTGATGCTAAATAATACATCTTCAATATAAAAAAAAGCAAATTACACACTAAAATTATTTGAACGTAGCCAAGCCAATTGGGGGTTTTGAGTTTAAACTCCTCTCCTCCAGATGGTTTTGAGTTTAAAATCCCCTTACAGAGCGTTTTGAGGTGGGAAAACCTCTATCTTCAATATTACTCTAAAGCAAACTACAGTTACCAAATTCTATGATCGTAGCTAAATGGGGTTTTGAATTTTAAAGAAACAACAACAAAGTCCTGAGATTTTTTAGTTTAAAATCCCCAACAGATGATTTTGACGATAAAACTTTCCTTTTCGATATAAAATCTAAAGCAAACTACAGTCACCTAATTCCAAGAGCGTATTCAAGAGAGTTACACATTTCTTCCAGTGGCGGGGCTCCATTAATAAAGTGCAGTGAATAGTCATCTGCCGAAATTGAAAAATACTAAATGTGGCTCAACAAAGATGGCTAAGACAGATTTTAGGAGTCAGTTTCAAGAGATCGGGTCTAAATCAAGGAATTCCCATACCGAACTGGGAGTCGACACATTAGTAAGATTTTGACAGAGCGTCGCATGAGGTTTGCGGGACATGTTCTCCGACAAAATGAATTACGCATAATAAGAGATGCGATGACATCCTAGTACAACTTGGCGCCACACTTTCACGGAGGTCCTCAGAGCAGGTGGGAAGAAGCTTCAGACATTACCAGTGACAGATTTTTGTGAAAACAGCTTAACGGCAAATTCGCCGATCGGCTCGGGAGGGTGTAAGTCAGTAAGAGTAGCACATTAGGTTTTTGAAATAAGACTTTTTAATAGCAGGAAAATGCACTGTAGATACCACAGAATATGCATTTTGTTGGGATTCAATATTAGAAATATTGTTTGGCGGCGCTGGATGATCTCCTAGCGCTCCCCCAGACCCCCTTGCTAGCAATGGCGGAGAGTTTACAATTTTTCCACTAACTCCAGGATGAACTTTTACTAGGGCACAATAAACGTGTTCCGATAGAAGGAAGGGTCAGAATGTAATAAAGATTATACACACACACATACATACATACATATTTTTTTTTCGCGGAAGGGGGGGGGGCGGGGGTTCTCCCCCCCTAACTCCCCCCCCCCCGAAAAAAAATCCTGGCTACGCCCATGATTCCTATAGATATTTACAATGATTTATGCTTAATATATTTGCAATTTTATATGTGTAATGTGTGGGCACACTTGATTTAGGTTTTCACGGGCCGCATAAAACACTTCGGCGGTGCGCATGTGGCCCGCGGGCTGTAATTTGCCCACCCCTGTCATAGAGGTATGGCACATGAACCCTAGACCTAAAGAAGCTTGTCTCCATCTGTCTGTCTGAACAAGCTTCTGTCTGGGAAGGATCCAAGCAGATGTAAATTATTACATTGCTATTACTGTTGGCTTATATCCCAAAGCGCTTGGATCTGAAGCGAGGCCAATGGCCGAGCACAACAGGGTAACTCCCCCATATTCGTTCTCTGTACTACATCAGCCGTGCGTGTGTCCGCATAATAACGTTCTTTTAAGGAACGATGTGTGGATAATGAGGTTTCTTCCATCCCCGCCAGTGCAATGGACTTGGTCTTTAGGCATCCCAACGGAGGTTCTTTTTCACTTCTCTATTGGCCTATTCGTCTCATCTAACGACCGTTTCCACACGAGAGCCAGGTTAACGCTCATCTAAGGACCTTTTCCACACGAGAGCCAGGTTGGGGCTCAAAAGCTTTGCTCTGGATCTGTGTGTTAATTGTGACTAAAACTAACATTAATTAGATGCCATCTGTTAACAGAGACGTGTTCATCAAGACACCAGCTTCCAAAGAAACTGGGAGGACTACAAGTTCGGCTTCGGATCTCCTTGTACTGAGGACTACTGGCTGGGTAATGAGAGAGTTCATCAGTTGACTTCTCGGGTAATGCACTCTCGTTTTAATTCATTTCCACTGCTCGCTTGCCTGTAAGGCTAGGGTCAATGGTAAATTTGGGACGTGCTGGACACTTAATTGGTGGTTGAAATAGTCAACAGGCGTGTTGATAGTAAGTGATACTCTGTCGTTTGGTTTGTAGCTCCAAACAGCTAGTACAACTTAACCGATGTAGGCTTGTTATAATCTTGAAGTACATTTCACCGGACTAGTGTTGTGTGGACAGTGTCAAAACTAAGTTGACTAAAGCTTATAATTACATGGATTCAACTTGAAACGGGTGCATGGAGCAAAGCATTTATAAGCTAAAATCATGAAAATAGCGCTTAAAAAAATCAAACCTAAAAACTATTTCTTATCGCACAGATTTACTGTTGTTGGTCTAGATTTATTACAAATTTTATTACATGACTAATTCAAACTTTAAAAAATTTTTTTTTTGTTTTTTTTCCTGCTCTGTGTAGGGTCAGTACGAACTGAGAATAGATATGACCTACCAAAAACAAAACTATTACGCTTCCTACAGTAGTTTTAAGGTCGACAACGAAACAAACCAGTACAGGCTGACTTTGGGCGAATTTCAAGGCAATGTAACAAATGAATTAGTGAACCACGACACTATGATGTTTAGCACCCCTGACAGGGACAATGACCTGGGACCTAACCATAGCTGTGCAGGGCAATACCAAGCTGGTTGGTGGTATAAACTTTGCCATATGACGAATCTGAATGGTCATTTTGGCATCAATGCATTCGGGTTCGGTGTCATCTGGTACGGTCTAACAACGGACTATGACTCACTATCGTCTGTTGAAATGAAGATAAGGAAGATTAAATAAGTATGGAAAGTCATATTGGTTATTTTTTTTTTAAATATAGCATTTTAGATAAACTAAAAATGACATGTATACAAAATATTCCCCATTGTAAAATTTTAGGTATGAGTATAAAATAAATTACTTGTTTCAATATTGTATTATATATTTGTTGATTGTAGTTACTTTGTTTCAAAATGAAGATGAGGAGGATTAACTAAGCATGGGGAATCCTATTGATTATTCAAAAAAATATATAATATTTTAGATAAAGTAGAAATTGCATGTATTAACAATACTCTTTATTGTTTAATTTAGGCATTGAAATAAAATAAACTACTTGTTTATTAATTGAATTTGTTGTTTGTGGTGAGTTTGTTTCAAATATCTTCTTTAATCTTTGTTTTTATTTATAAAGGTTATATCTACTCACTCAGTCTGTCTGGTACTTTATCTATTTTACACGTCATTTCTCCCACACTCATCCTCGGATCAAGTGAAAACCTGACACAACTATCTATTGCACCTAACAAAACATGTATCAAAAACTTTGTATTGAGAGATGTGGATGTATACATGGAGTTATTTCCCTTATTACATTTTGTACACGTTTTTTTTTCTCCAACCTCCTATTCTCGGATTAAGTTGAAATTTAGCTTCATTATTCATAATCAATGATGATACTCGAATCAATAAAAAATTATTTTTTTTAATCATATAATGTTAATTTTTTTCTAGAAAAAGGGAATTATTCATGCAGTATTGAGATATATGGCATTAAAGATTTTAAATAAATATTTTGCTTGATTTTTCTGTTGTTTTTGGGTGTGTGTGTGGGGGGGGGGGAGGTTGGATCGGGGGGGGGGGGGGGGTCAATGCTTTAGTGCTGCATATTTTATCCAGGCTATTAATGAACACCGGAAGTAATAAGCTAATTTTTTGTCTCTTTCGGTTACTGTGTATAATAAATGTTCAACAATGCAGTTAACTACTCGGCTTGAGGCATTGTTCGTTACTGGAATAGTCTACTGCGCTGCTTGCAATAATTAATTATTGTTTTTTCCACCTGAGAAACCTGGCCAAGGAGATGTTGAACGAATTGATCAGATTGAGACTATATGACACTGCGTTCTGATGAAGCCCCATTGCCAGGTTGGAGTGTCACACAACAGTCTCGGTGGGAATGAAATTCAAACCGCTAAACAGAAAGTTTGAAACGCAATCGTCCTACATGGAATGATAATCATGTGTAGAGACGCACACTTACGGTCCACTACTGAGCATGCAATTATGTCAACATTAATTCAAAACGAGGCTGTAGTGTAGAGATATATAAACAAATAGTTCCTTCACCAGATTACACAATAATGCCGTTTTTATTTATCGCGCGTAGGATTGGCGTTTTCCATATTGAATGACACCCCAAAATGACAATTTTCGTGTATATATTTCCGTATATTTTAAGGGATTTTTTCGTATATTTTGCAATTTTGAGAGATTTCCAAGAGCTCCTGGTAAATCGACAGGAGGGCTCGGGAGATCTGTTTTAAGTTTCAACAACAAACCGGGCCTCCATACCCTGTCGTAGGTCTGCTTGAGATCGATAAAAACCGCTAGCAGGATTTGACAGTCCAGCGCGCAGCCATCCGAAGCGACCCACTTGTTCTCCCTCCCCCCTCTTGTTTTTTTCGTGTGGTTACTATCCGCAGAAATAAGAGAGTGATCTTTCCTTTACTTCTTGCTCGTCGAAACTGTTGAGAGAAGAAGAAAATTATATATATATATAAGAGAAGAGAGAAGAAGAGAATTGTATATATATATGAGAAGAGAGAAGAAGAGAATTATATATATATAAGAGAAGAGAGAAGAAGAGAATTATATATATATATAAGAGAAGAGAGAAGAAGAGAATTATATATATATAAGAGAAGAGAGAAGAAGAGAATTATATATATATATAAGAGAAGAGAGAAGAAGAGAATTATATATATATATAGATATATACAAATGTCAATAGAATACAATAATTAATGGAATACCTGTCCGCTAGTTAGCTAAATTTGTAGTACTATTTTGTAAATTAATAATATCTATGATTACGTATTATTTTCGTTGTCCTAATGCTTGACTTCTTTTCTGGGATAGATGTTTATTGATGTCAGGTCAAAGTTTGTTTGCCACTGACACTTTCATCACTGATGACAGATTTTGATCAGATAATGATGAGGTCTCTTTGTAGCCTTCATTATTGAAAAGAACTGATCACAGAGAGAAAGTGTTTGCAAACATAGCAAGAAGTCTGACTGCTAATTTCGGCATATCTCTGTATCGTTCAGGTAAATAACTTTAAAATTTAGGCATATCTCTGTATCGTTCAGGTAAATAACTTTAAAATTTAGGCACAGCCACTTCTATATACTTCGGTTTGAACAAAGAATCTGACTGCAATTCTATCTAGTTGCACGTATTATTAGCAGCAATATCAGGACCAATGAAAATGGAGATAAAAACAACGAAAATTCTTGCTCGTATGAAACGAAGACCCAAAAACAGTCAATTAAAACATCTAATAATAATTCCGGGTGTAGGACATATCAAGCAAATCTTGTAGTTTTATTTAATTTTTTTAGTTCCAGACATGTTGACAAGTGAACAAGATCTTCTCTTCATATTTGGTTTATCCACAGTCGTAACCTTGCTTGAAGGCACTTCACATGATTACATGCAGTTGTGACAATTTTGTCTTTAGTTTGAAGTTTCAAACTCAAGTCTTGCAGGTGACCAGTGAGATCAACTGCAAATGTAAAATCCTGAAAATACATGAAAATACTTTTCATGTTCAGAATCAATAGGGCCTACAATATCTTCTCAAAGTTCAAAAAATCTCTTCAATACTTTATGACAGGAGAGCCAGCGGACTTCTGTGTAGTAGGCAACACAATCAAATTCGTGTCCAATGCCATTCAGAGACATTAAAAATTGAAGATGATTTAAGCCACTTGAAAGATAATTCAAAATTAATAAATAAACAGGATATCACATCTAATTCAATTTAAAATGAATTTCCCAAAAATTTTTAGTTTTAAAAAATCTGATCATTAAAATTACTTCATAAGCTCAACAAAGTTGATTGTTACCTTTTTTTTCGGTAATTATTTCACCTGAAAATTAGTGGTGACTATTAAACGTTTAATAATTTAACATTATTTTGATAGTTATTGACGTGGCTAGGCGGGCAAAGTGGCCGCTTGCGGCTCGCCAACGCAATGTTTGAAATGCTTGGACTTTCATATTCTACTTCCACACCTGATGATTCATTTTATTTTGAGTAATACCACGCGTACAGAAACAAACAAATCTATATATATAATTCTCTTCTTCACTCAAGAGTTTGGACGAGAAGAAGAAGTAAAGGAAAGATCACTCTTTTATTTCTGCGGAAAGAGTTATCCCACGAACTTTACGAGCCTTGATTGTAGTGAAGTCATACAATGTATCATGAACATTTTATTTCCTACATAGATCACGCTCAATAGCAAATCATTATAATCATGTCAATCTATCTACCAGAATTGTTGAACTGAAGTAATTCTTCATTAGTTTGAGGCGAGAAGCTTCTTTCACCAGATTACACAATTACGGCTAATGCATAATGCCGTTTTTATTTATCGCCCGTAGGATTGGCGTTTTCCATATTGAATGACAACCCATAATGATAATATTTGTCTATATATATCAGTTGTATCAGTTTTCTAAAGATTTTAATAATTTCCGGAGATTTCCATGACTTTTTGCAATTTCAGGAGATTTCCAGGAGCTCCTGGTAAATCAGGCGGCGCCAGAAGTCTGTTATAAGTTATAAAATGGTTTAATTTAATAATTTATACATAGAATTAGCGCGGGTCCTATGAAAGTGTGTAGCCCACTTCGGTCGGATAGGTTGCTGTGAACTATGGCCGGCCCTGCAAAATAGCGGCGTATGCTACGCCGCCGGTCGACTAGTAATCTTAGAATCAGCTCAAACTCTGCAGACCGAGAATAGGCACAAGTCACGTCCGCCTGGCGTCTACAAGGCACATTTTCTAAGACATTTTAATCATCGCAAGAAGAATTCCTATCGAAAGAGAAAAAAAAGACTGTATTAAAAAGTGGGGTGAAATAGAATTATTATGCAAGGGCCATTCGAGGTTAATACCTTCGCCTACGCCAGCGGTTCTCAACCTTTTAACCTCGGCGACCCCTTTTTACAACCCCCCACTCTGCCGTGACCCTCCCCCCCCTCATACACAAATTCAGAATTGTAGGGTAGACAATAACAATCCATATTTTCGATGGTCTTAGTCGACCCCTGGCTGGTCAATCGACCCCCCAAAAGGGGTCGCGACCCACAGGTTGAGAAACCCTGGCCTACGTCAATCCCAGCGTGATTGCTGTCAGGTCATCCATGTGTTCAATTAGACGTCATTTAGTCTGACAACGAGGCACTATTATTCTTCCGAGGTAATTAGGTCTCACGGAGGTACAATATTTACATCCAATTTAGCCCTGTCTGACAAATTGCACTCAGCAACCGGTGTAATCCATATTAGAATGGTACATTTTATATACAGGTAACTATGAACGTAATTATGACACAAACACTAATAGAAATTTGTTGAAGATTCTCAAAAGATTGGACGTAGAGGTGGGAGGATTAGTTGACTTACTCCAGCCGGCAATGCTTGCAAGTAGAGAATAGGACTCCAAGCACCATTTGAGCTTATAAAAGCAAAAAAAAAATACTAACGAATAAACCAAAAATGCAAATATAAGGGAAATAACTGTACATTAGTAGCCACATCTCTCAACACAATAAGATGTATTTCCCTTAAACAATATTGAAATAAATTGATTAATTTCCAATAATTATTGGTCTAATTAGTTATTTTTAAAAATTGATTTTTTGTTTTGTTAGGTACAATAGGTAATTGTGAAAGTGTTCAACTAGATGTCTTATTCATCCCATCTTTCATTGGGTTCAATGGGTTCCCGGTTATTTCATCCCCGGTCACTTCATCCCTTGGTCATTTAATCCCCGGTCTTTTCATCCCCGGTTATTTCATCCCCCGGTCATTTCATCCCATGGTCATTACATCCCATGGTCATTTCATCCCCGGTTATTTCATCCCCCGGTCATTTCATCCCATGGTCATTACATCCCCCGGTCATTTCATCCCCGGTCACTTCATCCCCGGGTCATTTCATCCGCGGTCAGTTCATACCCCGGTCATTTCATCCTCTGGTCATTTCATCCCCTGGTCATTACATCCCCCGGTCATTTCATCCCCGGTCACTTCATCCCCTGTTCATTTCTTCCCCCGGTCAGTTCATACCCCGGTCATTTCATCCTCTGGTCTTTTCGTCCCCTGTTATTTTCATCATCTGATCATTTTATCTAACAAATAAATATGGTAAAAATCATGAAATTAGCAATATTTAATATATTCATTTTTATTTAAATGACAAAAAGTGTAACACATTAGATAGCAATAAAATTAAAATTAAATGCCATTATAAACTATACAAATTTAACATGTATAAATATTGAGGTGATGTAAAAAAAAAGTGTTATCCTGATATCGGTAAAGTCAGCCTTTATTTAAAAAAAAACAAAAAAAAAACTTATTTCAACGCTAAAAAATGACGCGCCCGATTTCAAGAAAGAGAGATGGAAAAATAAAATAAAGTGAAACATGGTCATACTTCCACCACACCTTGGCCTTTGATGATAAGTTATCAGCGGCACGGTCATAATTATTCTAATCGCACTTCTATCTCTCAAATGATTTTCACTACTTCCACCAAACCTTGGCCTTTGATCATTACGTCATGCACAGGACAATATTATGATATTACACCCCCCACATCCAATAGAAGCGCTATAGCTAAGTACACACCCAGATTTACAATATATTATAATATCTCTCTTCAAGAATGCAAAGTGGAAGAGGAAACACTATAAACGCATTAGTAACATGTCAAAAAATATCAAAAAACATTCTACACAATCATATTTATATAGTAGATGAAATGAGGGCTTTAAGTCAAAGCCTTAACAGCACAATTAGACAATGAAAAAAAAAGAAACAAATATTTAATTGGGGATGAAATGATCGGGGGATGAAATGAGCGGGAGATGAAGTGACCGGGGAATGAAATGACCGGGGATGAAGTGACGGGGATGAAGTGACCGGGGATGAAATGACCGGTCACCGTACAAAGCTTATATGAACTCTGTCTGTCTGTTTGTCTGCTCAAAATTTCGAACATGTTTTTTATTTCGGAATCCATTCTGTACCTAGCCAAACATGAACCAATAAAACATCAGTCAATGAATTAGACTTAGATCATCCCGAGCCGTTCAGTGCATTGCTCAGCAAGCTGTCTCCACAAAAATCTATCACTGGCAATATCTGAAACCTCTTCCCACCTGTTGTCCACTGCTCTGATGTCCTCCATGAGTGTGGCGCCAAGTTATTCGATGACGTCCCTGTTTGCGCTCTCCTCGTAGTGTCCTCCATGAAAGTGTGACGCCAAGTTATTCGATGACGTCCCTGTTTGCGCTCTCCTCGTAGTGGCCGCCATATCATAGCAATTCTTTTGTATGCGTAACTTATTTTGTCGGAGAACATGTCCCGCAAACCTCTTGCGACGCTCTATCGCAGCCTCACTGTGTGGTCGACTCCCAGTTCGGCATAGGATTTTCCTTGATTGAGATCCGATCTCTATAACTGACTCCTAAAATCGGTCAATTAATTACTGGTAATTTTTGTTCGGTACCATCAAGGGAGATTAATCCTTCAATATCCACAGATGTGGCAAAGTAGATGGTTTTATTTTCCTTTTAGATAAGTGCACACGTTATTTCTCCCACACAGATTCTCGGATCAAGTTGAAACTTGACCTATTACGCTTAACAAAACACAAATCATTTAAAAAATAGTCAATTAGTTAATTAATTATTGGTGACAAATTATTTTGTTTGATACCGAATAAGGAAAATAACTTCTACATTATCGATAGCTATAGTTGTAAGTGCGGAGTTCTTTCCCTTAGATAAGCCTTTTTTAAAGGATTTTTTTTGGTTATATTTCGCTAGTTTTTTTTTTACTTTGATGCAAAAGTCACCTACCTCTAAAAACTTCTGACTTCCTGAAGCGCCTCCTATTTATTTTGATATTTGCTATATAAAGTTCCTAATTATTGATTTGAATGAAGAGTCTTCCCAAGTTCATTTGAACTCAACACAGAAGGAGATATAGTTTAATATGTGCTGGCTATTACTGTATGCGATCGCTTTACAAGGTATTTATTGAATATTTTTAAATGCTTATTGTGGTATATATTAGTTTGTATATATCGAATAGAGGTGCATATTTATGTATTTAACTATTTATTTTAACTCTTTCTCTCCGTAATTATTTACCACATTCTGGTGGAATCAACGCTGGTATCGTCAGTTAGGAGAGAAAGAGTTAATTAGTATTTAATTCGAAAACAAGAAAAACATATCTCAAGAAAAGAACATTTTAAATCTACTGTATTATAGAGAGGAGGTTATTTTGCTCTATATAACTGAAGAATGTCAGATAAAGAAATGCTGGTTAAGCGAATGTATAAATCTTCTCGTTTTTTTTACAAATCTCATATCAACTCTGTCTGTCTGTCTGTCTGTCTATGTGTCTGTCTGGCCAAAAATTTCTACACTTTATTTCACCGATACCCAATGCTGAAATTTTCGCACAATTATTTCTTTAACCTGAAAACACAAAAATCAATTATAATAATTAACCAATTAGTTAATTAACTACTGCTAATAAATTACTGTTTGGTATCTAAAAAAAGGAAAGAAATAATACTTGACTGAAGTGGGGATTTAAGCAGTAGTATTCCCCTTTGTATTAGGCTGTCTTTGAGGCTTAGTGAACAAAAACATGAAATAGAAACAGTAGATAACTATACAATATTCCATATTCATAGACTTTTCGCTAGCAGAGTGGTTACCGCGTTGGTTTGTGAAGCCTGGGAAGGCTTAAGCCCACACGTTTGAATTCAGGTCGTTCCCTTTTTTTTTTTAAATAAAATACATTTAAAAAGCGATCACCCAGATACCTCGTTCTTTCTCCTCCTTTCCAACTGGTCCAGACAAGTGATAGGATCATAGCGTATTTTGCGCGCTTAAAGCATGAAATAGAGCTAAACAAAAACAATAGGTAAAAAATATTTCTAATCGCAAAGATTTATTATTGTTAGTCTAGAATCTATTACAAATGTCTGATCCAAACTAATTGATACAACTACGCTTTATAGAAGCTTTGTTTAAAACAAAATATGTAACAACTGTTTGTTTTTTTTCATCTGGTTGCGAGCGTGTTTGTGTTTCGTGTGTGGATGTTGTTTGTATTTTTCATCTATTATTGTACAGTAGTTACGCTGAGGTGGTCAATTGTAGTCAAACTGAATTTCTATTTGATTGGATAAATAAAAAAAAAATTATCTTGTCTTATCTTTTCGTGTCGTTAAGTTTTTGAATTCTTTCTAAGCTAAAAATTACTATTTCAGAAACACACGCTCAAGAAGAATGCCCATCTGCTAAGGTAAAAATCTTGAAAAGTAATTTTTAAAATAGATAGAAGTCAATGTTTTACATATTTACCATTTTTATTGAAATGACGATAAGAGGTTACGGAGTAGCAGACGGGCTAGTCACTAGCCCTTACATATAGGCTTGCTCTTGTAACTAATTCTTTGCGATTAAAAAATGAGCGCATATTTGGCATTTAATTTTATATTACTTTCAAACCTTGCGAACTATAGGGAAGATTATGCTAAGGTCATTGTTTTTTTTAGGCCACTGGTTAACAAGCAGGGTGTCATGTGGCCAGCACAACCACAAACCGCCTTAACTTTCCACAACTAAAGTCAGGTACCCATTACAGATGGGTGGACTCAAGGGGGCCCTGAAAATTCCAAAATTCAAAATATCAGTCTTAACCTAGATTCGAAACGGGGCCCCAGGTTGGGAAGCCAAGCGCTTAACCACTCATTCACCAGATCAAGTTAAAACTTTGCATAATTATTCATTATTCCAAACAAGATATGAATCAATTAAAAAATGTGTTATTGAACAGTGATAATAATAGATTTTGTTAGATATCGAAAAGGGAAATTATTCTAACAGTTTTAAGAGATACAACTGTAAATGTAAAGTTATTCTTTTAGATAACCTTTGTTTTTCTTGAATTATTTTTTATATTGTTATAACTCTTGTGCTGATGAGGATAGGAGTAGTAGTGTGTGTGTAGACAGCTGACGCAAAAGGATCTGTGCTGAGAATTGAGCTCAGGGGCGTCACGAAAAATGTGATTAACCAGAATGGTCGAGCGACGTTCCATTGGCTTCTAGAAGTCCAGCGGGGACCCTATATAAAGAGCAGATGTGTCACAGTCAAAACGGTTCACTTCTGTCCGGTTCAGTACAGTCCTGTTCACTACAGACGACTTGGTTCACTGGCGTGGACCTGTACGGTGCATTACGACGGTTCTATGCGGAATTTTCTCAACTACAGACAAGACACCACGCTAGTACTAGACGACGTCTTGATCTTGATATGCCATCGAGTCCGACACAACGAGCCCAGTGTGTGAAGTCAGTCCTGAACTATTCATTCCAGTGCAAGTCCTGGACGAGACGGAGAGGCCAGTGCTAGAATTGTTACGGCGTTACGGTTGTTCACGTTAAAATATTAGTAGTGTTACGTGTTGCCAATTGTACAGTATTGGCTGTGATTTATTTATAAGTGTTACGTTATTTTGGAGCGCTGAGTTGTCAAGCTCTTTACGTTGGTAGTGGTGCAGTTTGCGGAGAGTCTGAGAAGTGAGAAAACGTTACAATACTTTGCTTCTATAGAACACATTCTCATGGCCCTTGAATTCTACTGGCTCTGCTATTTCTGATTCGGTGCTGAGATATATTAGATAGTCTTTTGGTGATTTATTTTGGATAAAGTTTCATTCATTTTCTTGCTCTTGTATTGGAACAGCCCTAGCACACACTTTTGGCCGTGAATTCTAGTTTCCATTACGTTGATAGGCTCTATGCTCTTTTTTTTTGGGGGGGGGGGGCGGAACAGAAGAGGATAGAACAAGAAGAGATATTTGTATATCGAAGGAGTCCTTCCAAAAATATATAAAACTAAAGTCCTTCCAAAATATTTAAAACTAAAGGTTCCTCCAAAATATACAAAAACTGAGCTGCTTCCAAAAATGGGGTGCTTCCAAGATATACAAAACTAAGGCTCTACCAAAATATAAAAAAACTGGGGTGCTTAAAAAATTTACAAAACTGGGCTGCTTGCAAAATATAAGAAACTAAGATTCTTCCAAAATATACAAAACTAGAGTCCTTTCATGCATCACTTGCATTTGAGTGTTAGATGTGAAGATGTCTTGATGTTTCCATGAGATTGTGTTGATCAGACAATGCACATCTGATGTTATAATTCAGTGTAGATTTCTGTTTTAAACAATTACTGTGCACTCAAATAATATCTCTATCTCTATGTAAACTATCAATTCAAACACGAAGATCCTTCAACAACAAATACAAAGCTTCTGAAACTAGGAATGACTGGAATAAAATATACGCCCTGTACAATACAATTAATCAAGTTTTACTTTCGTGGTTCAAGCTCATCACTACAACTGACTTTCCACGTCCTTCTCCTTAGGTGCTAGCAGAAAACCAAAAATAAAATTAATGCAACAGCTGCTTTATGCTACATGACATTCAAAAATATACAAAACTAAGGTATATACGACATTGGGGTGCATACAAAATACACAAAACTGGGGTCCTCCCAAAATATACGAAACCGGGGTCGTTACAAAATATTTAAAACAGGGGTCATTCCAAAATATACGAAACTGGGGTCCTTCCAAAATATACAAAACTGGGGTCCTTACAAAAATATTTAAAACAGGGGTCCTTCCAAAATATACAAAACTGATGACTGAATATGATCAAACTAAAGTAATTGAATTTGATGAGTCAGAGTGCATGAAAGAAACTGTAATCCTATAGTTATTGTTAATTTTGAAAACTTGTTAAAATCAAACAAAATATGGGAGACAGAAATGGCTTCTCATGCTAATGGGAAATAAACCTCGGGCTACAATACTTCCTGACCCGAAATATACAATTGTGTGTGAAAGCGAGTGTGAAAAGAAATACGGAAGGGGCTGTATCTTGGGAGCGCGAACACGTGACACTGGCAGACGATATGGTTCCACATAACACTGCTGAGTTGAGAAACTCATTTTGGGGGAAAGTTGGGTAGTCTAACCCAATGCCTTGACTTCGTGGCTGCTTAGCGTTTCGACTCTCAAACAGTATTGTATCCTAATGCTGCTTACACATACTTATGTTTTTTTTTTGCCATTTAGTTTCAGCTCCACTTTACTTAAAATATTACACATAAAGCTAGCTATTGATTGATGACCCTCTAATTATCAAAACTCTAGTGCACACTATTTCACTGTTCTCTTTAAGGCGATGTTTTGCACGACCAAAATGGACATTACTATAAAATCTGCTTTTGTAAAATCATACAAGCCATTTCTTTGTGACGCTGAGACCGACGGCGGGAGGTGGATTGTCATTCAGGTAAAAATGTCGTTAAAGTGTTAAAGTTTTGCAAGGTTTGTGAAAGCTTTCCTCCTTTAATCTTCAAAACGCTTCACCTTTTTTTTTTTTAACTCGGAGAATGAACGGATGTAGAAACTATGTATTAATAAATGCCTTGATCTAAACACAAAGGTTTTACTTGTAACTGAGATTTTACCTTTACATTTACCTATCCCTTAGTCTGTTGGACCGTTGGGGCACCAAGCAAGACTCGTCGACCGTCTTTCTCCATTCCTCCCTGTCTTTTGCCTTGTTTAGAACCTCTTTCAATGGCAGCCCGTCCATTCTTTTATACTGTCCTCCCATCGCTTTCTCTGTCTGCCTCTTCTTCTTTTTCCTGGTACTGTTCCCTGAAGGAAGGTCTTTGCGAGACCCGAAGATCTTGTAATATGGCCATAGATTTTAAGCTTGCGTTGTTTTCTTACTTTAGTTAGAAAGTCATCATGGTGTTGGATCGCTGCAGAAACCCTGTCTCTAATCTCTTGGTTTGTGATGCCGTCTTTCAATGTAGCTGACACTAATTGTTACTTGTAGCTGACAGAACATTAATGTGGACATCATTCTTGACAGAGGCGTGTCCACAAAGACACAAGCTTCAACAGAAATTGGACTGATTACAAGAACGGTTTCGGAACAACTTGTACAGACAACTGGCTGGGTAACGACCTGATTCATGAGATCACAGCTCTGGTAAATTATATTTAAATTTGATTTTTCCTCCTCCTCCCCCCCCCCCTTTGCTGTTGTTGTTTATGTTGTATGCTAAAGCTGCGGTTGGCAACGAATGAGCTAATGTTGTTTAGTTTAGCGGCAAGTGAAAGTGAGGAGGCTTGAGCTCGGGTTCAGGTCGCACAACTTTTTGTTTATTAGGTACATTACAAAGCGATCACGGTAACATTCACACAGATAACCCCCCCCCCCCTTTCTCTCCCCTCTTCCAGACAAGTGAAAGGATCAAAGCGCATTGAGCAAGCTGAAAGCATGAAATGGCTCTAAACAAAAACAATTGGGTAAAAATATTACTAATCGCACAGATTTATTTATTATTGTTAGTCTAGATGTATTATACATTTAATTACAAGGCTGATCCAAACTAACTGATATAATTCCACTATATAGGCTTTGCTTTTTTTTTAAAAGTATTTTTTACATTTGTTAATCTGGTTGTTTTTTTTGGATACATAAAACGGAAGAAGGATACAAGATTTAGTTTCTATATTAGTAAATATGAATGGAAATGTTATAACTAGAAAGAATTTATATTGACTTCAAAAGTATTTAAAGTTTTTATTTGATCATCACTAAATCTATCATCAATATGCATTATTCTATATATATCTAGTGGCGTCGCTAGGGTCCGGTGCGAAAGACTCGGAAAACCAGCAAGAAAATATAATAATCCCCTACCCTCCTCCCCCCCCCCCCAAAAAAAAAACAAAAAAAAACTATTGTTTGTTTTGTTTATTTGTGTTGGACAAAATATTGTCCGCTGGACACAGTTTGGTAAACACTGGTTTACACCAACGGAAATTCAGTCTGACTACAACTGTGCTTATTTCCCCTGATTCCACTCGTCCTTCTGACGTCACATAATCCATCTCTCTCTCTCTCTCTCTCTCTCTCTCTCTCTCTCTAGCTCTCTCTCTCTCTAGCTCTTTCTCTTTCTCTAGCTCTTTCTCTTTCTCTAGCTCTCTCTCTCTCTCTAGCTCTCCCTCTCTCTAGCTCTCTCTCTATCTCTCTCTAGCTCTCTCTAGCTCTCTCTCTCTCTCTATCTCTCTCTCTCTCTAGCTCTCTCTCTAGCTCTCTCTCTATCTCTCTCTCTCTCTCTCTCTAGCTCTCTAGCTCTCTCTCTCTAGCTCTCTCTCTCTAGCTCTCTCTCTCTCTAGCTCTCTCTCTCTCTAGCTCTCTCTCTCTCTCTCTAGCTCTCTCTCTCTCTAGCTCTCTCTCTAGCTTTCTCTAGCTCTCTCTCTAGCTCTCTCTCTATCTCTCTCTCTCTCTCTCTAGCTCTCTCTAGCTCTCTCTCTCTAGCTCTCTCTAGCTCTCTCTCTCTAGCTCTCTCTCTCTCTCTAGCTCTCTCTCTCTCTAGCTCTCTCTCTAGCTCTCTCTCTCTCTAGCTCTCTCTCTCTCTCTCTCTCTAGCTCTCTCTCTCTCTAGCTCCTCTCTCTAGCTCTCTCTCTAGCTCTCTCTCTCTAGCTCTCTCTCTCTCTCTAGCTCTCTCCTCTAGCTCTCTCTCTCTAGCTCTCTCTCTAGCTCTCTAGCTCTCTCTCTCTAGCTCTCTCTCTCTCTAGCTCTCTAGCTCTCTCTCTCTAGCTCTCTCTCTCTCTCTCTCTCTCTCTAACTCTCTCTCTCTCTAGCTCTCTAGCTCTCTCTCTCTAGCTCTCTCTCTCTCTAGCTCTCTAGCTCTCTCTCTCTAGCTCTCTCTCTCTCTAACTCTCTCTCTCTAGCTCTCTAGCTCTCTCTCTCTCTCTCTCTCTCTAGCTCTCTCTCTTTTTTTGACATTATCAAACCTGCAATTTTACACTTGAACAATGCATGTCCGAGGCTTAAAACGTGTTA